>NC_092106.1:52589224-52609224 GCF_045679555.1 Salvelinus alpinus
CACTGCTACTAATTGTGAATAACTCACTGTTACTGATTGTGATATTACTCACTGTTACTGATTGTGATATAACTCACTGCTACTGATTGTGATATAACTCACTGCTACTGATTGTGATATAACTCACTGTTACTGATTGTGATATAACTCACTGTTACTGATTGTGATATATCTCACTGTTACTGATTGTGATATAACTCACTGCTACTGATTGTGATATAACTCACTGTTACTGATTGTGATATAACTCACTGCTACTGATTGTGATATAACTCACTGTTACTGATTGTGATATAACTCACTGCTACTGATTGTGATATAACTCACTGTTACTGATTGTGATATAACTCACTGCTACTGATTGTGATATAACTCACTGCTACTGATTGTGATATAACTCACTGTTACTGATTGTGATATAACTCACTGCTACTGATTGTGATATAACTCACTGTTACTGATTGTGATATAACTCACTGCTAATGTTACTGATTGTGATATAACTCACTGTTACTGATTGTGATATAACTCACTGTTACTGATTGTGATATAACTCACTGTTACTGATTGTGATATAACTCACTGCTGCTAATTGTGATATAACTCACTGCTACTGATTGTGATATTACTCACTGTTACTGATTGTGATATAACTCACTGTTACTGATTGTGATATAACTCACTGCTACTAATTGTGATATAACTCACTGTTACTGATTGTGATATTACTCACTGTTACTGATTGTGATATAACTCACTGCTACTGATTGTGATATAACTCACTGTTACTGATTGTGATATAACTCACTGCTACTGATTGTGATATAACTCACTGTTACTGATTGTGATATAACTCACTGTTACTGATTGTGATATATCTCACTGTTACTGATTGTGATATAACTCACTGCTACTGATTGTGATATAACTCACTGTTACTGATTGTGATATAACTCACTGCTACTGATTGTGATATAACTCACTGCTACTGATTGTGATATAACTCACTGTTACTGATTGTGATATAACTCACTGCTACTGATTGTGATATAACTCACTGTTACTGATTGTGATATAACTCACTGCTACTGATTGTGATATAACTCACTGCTACTGATTGTGATATAACTCACTGTTACTGATTGTGATATAACTCACTGCTACTGATTGTGATATAACTCACTGTTACTGATTGTGATATAACTCACTGCTACTGTTACTGATTGTGGTATAACTCACTGCTAGAGAGTGGAAGTTGTAGAGAGATATGGAGAGAGATTCATGAGAAGGAGATGGAGAGAGAGAGAATGAGAGCATGATAAAGAGAGAGAGAGCTGGAGAGAGATATATAGAGAGTAGAGAAGGAGATGGAGAGATATATAGAAAGAGGAGAGTGAGTGAGAGATAGATGCAGAAAGAGAGTGGAAGACAGTGAGAGAGGGAAAGAGAGAGGCAGAGACATAATGGGAAAAACACTGAGAATGAGAGAGAGAGACATACTGAGATGACAGAGACAGAGACAGAGAGAGAGAGAGAGACAGATGAGAGGACATCACAGTCCTAGATAGATGGAAATGTAGTGTCTTCCTCATCGTTATTCATTCAGTCAGCTCTGAGACAAATCGGTTACATATGTTTTTGGGGCAAGCAGTCACTTTTAATTAGTTTTTTAAAATTGTATCTCTTAGAGTGGTTTTGAAAAGGGAATATTTCAATCTGTGATGTTTGAGCTGTGGAATGATTAAATCTGTGTTCCAAATTACACCCTTTTCACTCAGATGGTGCACTTTTGGGCCCTGGTCAGTGGCCTAGGACCTAGCCATCTAATATGTGTCTAGTTTAGTGTGAGTGAGTTTAGTCTCTGTGAAATGAGTTATTTATGAATGCCTGACAAGCAGTGCGGGTCTCCTGTTGAAGTAGCTGCTGTATATGAAGCTCGGCAGTTTCACATTAGTCTAATACCTTTTTCACACGATCGTGTCGACCCAAAACAAACTATACTGGCTCTGTTCTTTTCTTTTGCAGAATGGGTCCAGCACTATGGTGAAATGGACCACCAGGCCAGCTCAGTACAGCTTGGTTTGGCACGGGTCCTCGTTCGTCTCAGTAGTGTGAAAATCCCCTCAACACTTTTGTCTTATCGATCTGTCTCTCTCCAGTTTGACTTTGTGGAGCTGCTGGATGGTCGGAGGCTGCTGTCTGGTGAGGTAGTGAGTGGGGGCGTAGAGGGTCCTGTGGCTCTGCAGCGGTCTCTGGTCCCCGTCACCACACACAACACCGGCTTAATCCAGTACATGGACTCTGGCATCTGGCACCTGGCCTTCTACAACGATGGGAAAGAGACAGAGACTGTCTCTTTCATCACCACGGCGATAGGTGAGTCTTTTATTTAACCTTCGTTTAACCAGGAATTTCTTCATAAAATTGTAATAAAACATTTGCGATATTAACATGCACAATATCCTATATCGCAAGAGGCTGCGATATTTTTGAAAGGCCACTTTTGATTTATTGCTGGAGTTGACAGAGTCTCAGTCTCTCCTCTTTTGGCCGCTTCCCTAATCCCAAACACACCAAGGCCCGCCCCCCTGTCACTCAAACAGGCAGTGCCTTGTGCCCGAGGTTCACTCATTAACCAAAACAACAGCATGCAGTCAACGACGCAGCTTTCCACGTTGTTCTCTACGCTGTACTATTCCTTTGTGGAACTGCAAAACATAATTGTGTTAGCCCCTAATGCTAATCACTAGCTAAATCCACTGAGATGGGGCAAATCTTACAAGCAAATTATTTTTTTCTCTAAGGGATGGATCAGAATATATAAAATGGTTACCTGGAGGAGGAGGGGGTGGTGCTTTTTACATTTCATTTAAGGGGAGGGTTTAGTATTTTGTTTATCTAGCCCAAGGAAGGGTCATGTAATTTGTATTGACTGAAATGTCAATATTTCTCAGTGTTTTAGAATCAGTTGCTCGTTAGGCTATACATAGAATCAGTTGCTCGTTAGGCTATACATAGAATCAGTTGCTCGTTAGGCTATACATAGATGTGTTTTCTGATGCCGCCCCTCATCTCTCATTCTCCGCTGGGCGCCGATAAGCTATTCAGTGTGGTCCCAATCAAATGATTCATAGCCTATAGGTTACAGACGACAAAAGAGAAAACCTCCCTTAGAAATGTTGCCTGTTTTTCACTCAATGTTGCCTCAAACAGCTGCGACTGTAAATGGATTGGTAAATCAAGTCCTTTCCTGAGTGGGCCTCTGGGATGGAACCCCTGTTGAGCATCTGACTTCATGGTTCAGAGGCATCTGACTTCATGAAAGAGGCTGTAACTGTGTGTGTGTGTGTGTGTGTGTGTGTGTGTGTGTGTGTGTGTGTGTGTGTGTGTGTGCGTGTGCGTGTGCGCGTGCGTGCGCGTGCATCCCACACCTGTTGCCAGGGAGTAAAGATGTTAGGGACAATATAGAATGAATCACAATAATTGTTTGATAAAAATTAAATTTTTGTAATGGTAATCCTGGTTAGAGGTAACGGTCCTTTGCAAGATCTGCCTACATTATTACGAATATTATTTGTTAATTATGGAAATTAAAATAAGGAGGATTTTTAATAGCTAGGTGAGGGCGCTGGAAATGCTTTTGGCGGCTGATCTTCTTCTGTTCTGTGGGTGGCACTGGGCTGATTTTCTTCTGTTCTGTGGGTGGCACTGGGCTGATCTTCTTCTGTTCTGTGGGTGGCACTGGGCTGATCTTCTTATGTTCTGTGGGTGGCACTGGGCTGATCTTCTTCTGTTCTGTGGGTGGCACTGGGCTGATCTTCTTCTGTTCTGTGGGTGGCACTGGGCTGATCTTCTTCTGTTCTGTGGGTGGCACTGGGCTGATCTTCTTCTGTTCTGTGGGTGGCACTGGGCTGATTTTCTTCTGCTCTGTGGGTGGCACTGGGGTGATCTTCTTCTGCTCTGTGGGTGGCACCGGGGTGATCTTCTTCTGTTCTGTGGGTGGCACTGGGCTGATCTTCTTCTGTTCTGTGGGTGGCACTGGGCTGATCTTCTTCTGATCTGTGGGTGGCACTGGGCTGATCTTCTTATGTTCTGTGGGTGGCACTGGGCTGATCTTCTTCTGTTCTGTGGGTGGCACTGGGTGCTCTTTTCGAAGTTTGGGTCACTTGGGCGTCCTGGCATACAGGGGGACGGGGGTGGTCTGCCGGGTACTGGGGATGACAACCCAACTCGGGATGAGGAGGGGTTTTAGCAGGTGGAATGCACGGGGAGAGATTTGAGGTTTACTTTGTACCAATGCATCATGGTACAGTTACATTTGAAGTCAGAAGTTTACATACAGCTTAGCAAAATACTGTACATTTAAACTCAGTTTTTCACAATTCCTGACATTTAATCTAGGTAAAAATTCCCTGTCTTAGGTCAGTTAGGATCACCACTTTATTTTAAGAATGTGAAATGTCAGAATAATAGTAGAGATAATGATTTATTTCAGCTTTTATTTCTGTCATCACATTCCCAGTCGGTCAGAAGTTTACATACACAAAAATAGTATTTGGTAGCATTGCCTTTAAATTGTTTAACTTGGGTCAAACGCTTTGGGTAGCCTTCCACAAGCTTCCCACAATAAGTTGGGTGAATTTTGGCCCATTCCTCCTGACAGAGCTGGTGTAACTGAGTCAGGTTTGTAGGCCTCCTTGCTCGCACACATTTTTTCAGTTCTGCCCACACATTTTCTATGGGATTGAGGTCAGGGCTTTGTGATGGCCACTCCAATACCTTGACTTTGTTGTCCTTAAGCCATTTTGCCACAACTTTGGAAGTATGCTTGGGGTCATTGTCCATTTGGAAGACCCATTTGCGACCAAGCTTTAACTTCCTGACTGATGTTTTGAGATGTTGCTTCGATATATCCACATCTTGTCCATCCTCATGATGCCATCTATTTTGTGAAGTGCACCAGTCCCTCCTGCAGCAAAACACCCCCCTTTTTCCTCCAAACCATAATGGCCAAACGGTTCTATTTTTGTTTCATCAGACCAGAGGACATTTCTCCAAAAATGTCATGTGCAGTTGCAAACCGTAGTCTGGCTTTTTTTATGGCAGTTTTGGAGCAGTGGCTTCTTCCTTGCTGAGCTGCCTTTCAGGTTATGTCGATATAGGACTCGTTTTACTGTGGATATAGATACTTTTGTACCTGTTTCCTCCCGCATCTTCACAAGGTCCTTTGCTGTTGTTCTGGGATTGATTTGCACTTTTCGTACCAAACTACGTTCATCTCTAGGAGACAGAACGCGTCTCCTACCTGAGCGGTATGACGGCTGTGTGGTCCCATGGTGTTTATACTTGCGTACTATTGTTTGGACAGATGTACGTGGTACCTTCAGGCATTAGGAAATTGCTCCCAAGGATGACTCCAACCCAAGTGTATGTAAACTTCCGACTTCAACTGTATATGGACACTCATTCACTATGGTACTTTTTAATGGTACGTTTACAATGATATATTGTGATAAATAAAATTTAAAAGTATCTCATTATGATAAGTGGTGAAATAAGTATAGCCAGTTATAATTGTAATGACTTAGCAGATAATAAGAAAAGACAGTCAGTATTTACCTGGCTAAAAGAGAAGGAATATAATATATATTGTTTACAGGAAACTCATTCAACAATTTTAGATAAAGTTTTGTGGAAAAAGGCCTGGGGGGGCGAAATATATTTATTTCTTGCAAAGACACTCAAAAGGGGTGATGAAGATTAATGAACAGTACATTTGATCTGAATGTCCAAATTGTCCAACCAGATCCTCAAGGTAGATGGGGTCTTTTAAATATGTTATTGGACAATAAAGAGATATGGCTCATTAACATATACGGCCCAAATAATGATGATCCACGCTTCTTTGAAAATATATATATAATAATTTAATTTATCAACCCTGCAAGCAATACAATACTATATTATTATGGTGGGAAATTATAATACTGTTTTGAAATACCTCTATGGACTGTAAAGAAAATCACACTACAAACTATCACCCTCATGCACTTAAAGAAGTCACGAATATCATGGATATAGTGGATATATGGAGGCTTAAATATCCTGACCTAGTGAGATATACATGGAGGTTTAATATCCTGACCTAGTGAGATATACATGGAGGAGGTTTAATATCCTGACTTAGTGAGATATACATGGAGGTTTAATATCCTGACCTAGTGAGATATACATGGAGGAGGTTTAATATCCTGACCTAGTGAGATATACATGGAGGAGGTTTAATATCCTGACCTAGTGAGATATACATGGAGGAGGTTTAATACCCTGACCTAGTGAGATATACATGGAGGAGGTTTAATATCCTGACCTAGTGAGATATACATGGAGGAGGTTTAATATCCTGACCTAGTGAGATATACATGGAGGAGGTTTAATATCCTGACCTAGTGAGATATACATGGAGGTTTAATATCCTGACCTAGTGAGATATACATGGAGGAGGTTTAATATCCTGACCTAGTGAGATATACATGGAGGAGGTTTAATATCCTGACCTAGTGAGATATACATGGAGGTTTAATATCCTGACCTAGTGAGATATACATGGAGGAGGTTTAATATCCTGACCTAGTGAGATATACATGGAGGAGGTTTAATATCCTGACCTAGTGAGATATACATGGAGGAGGTTTAATATCCTGACCTAGTGAGATATACATGGAGGAGGTTTAATATCCTGACCTAGTGAGATATACATGGAGGAGGTTTAATATCATGACCTAGTGAGATACACATGGAGGAGGTTTAATATCCTGACCTAGTGAGATATACATGGAGGTTTAATATCCTGACCTAGTGAGATATACATGGAGGTTTAATATCCTGACCTAGTGAGTTTTACATGGAGATTTAATATCCTGACCTAGTGAGATATACATGGAGGAGGTTTAATATCCTGACCTAGTGAGATATACATGGAGGTTTAATATCCTGACCTAGTGAGATATACATGGTGGAGGTTTAATATCCTGACCTAGTGAGATATACATGGAGGTGGTTTAATATCCTGACCTAGTGAGATATACATGGAGGAGGTTTAATATCCTGACCTAGTGAGATATACATGGAGGAGGTTTAATATCCTGACCTAGTGAGATATACATGGAGGAGGTTTAATTTCCTGACCTAGTGAGATATACATGGAGGAGGTTTAATGCCCTGACCTAGTGAGATACACATGGATGAGGTTTAATATCCTGACCTAGTGAGATATACATGGAGGTTTAATATCCTGACCTAGTGAGATATACATGGAGGAGGTTTAATATCCTGACCTAGTGAGATATACATGGAGGAGGTTTAATATCCTGACCTAGTGAGATATACATGGTGGTTTAATATCCTGACCTAGTGAGATATACATGGAGGAGGTTTAATATCCTGACCTAGTGAGATATACATGGAGGTGGTTTAATATCCTGACCTAGTGAGATATACATGGAGGAGGTTTAATTTCCTGACCTAGTGAGATATACATGGAGGAGGTTTATTATCCTGACCTAGTGAGATATACATGGAGGTTTACAACACAGACCTGGTGAGATATACATGGAGGAGGTTTAATACCCTGACCTAGTGAGATATAGATGGAGGAGGTTTAATATCCTGACCTAGTGAGATATACATGGAGGTGGTTTAATATCCTGACCTAGTGAGATATACATGGAGGAGGTTTAATATCCTGACCTAGTGAGATATACATGGTGGAGGTTTAATATCCTGACCTAGTGAGATACACATGGAGGAGGTTTAATATCCTGACCTAGTGAGATATACATGGAGGTTTAATATCCTGACCTAGTGAGATATACATGGAGGTTTAATATCCTGACCTAGTGAGATATACATGGAGGAGGTTTAATATCCTGACCTAGTGAGATATACATGGAGGAGGTTTAATATCCTGACCTAGTGAGATATACATGGAGGTTTAATATCCTGACCTAGTGAGATATACATGGAGGAGGTTTAATATCCTGACCTAGTGAGATATACATGGAGGAGGTTTAATATCCTGACCTAGTGAGATATACATGGAGGAGGTTTAATATCCTGACCTAGTGAGATATACATGGAGGTTTAATATCCTGACCTAGTGAGATATACATGGAGGTTTAATATCCTGACCTAGTGAGATATACATGGAGGTTTAATATCCTGACCTAGTGAGATATACATGGAGGAGGTTTAATATCCTGACCTAGTGAGATATACATGGAGGAGGTTTAATATCCTGACCTAATGAGATATACATGGAGGAGGTTTAATATCCTGACCTAGTGAGATATACATGGAGGAGGTTTAATATCCTGACCTAGTGAGATACACATGGAGGAGGTTTAATATCCTGACCTAGTGAGATATACATGGAGGTTTAATATCCTGACCTAGTGAGATATACATGGTGGAGGTTTAATATCCTGACCTAGTGAGATATACATGGAGGAGGTTTAATATCCTGACCTAGTGAGATATACATGGAGGAGGTTTAATATCCTGACCTAGTGAGATATACATGGAGGAGGTTTAATTTCCTGACCTAGTGAGATATACATGGAGGAGGTTTAATGCTCTGACCTAGTGAGATACACATGGAGGAGGTTTAATATCCTGACCTAGTGAGATATACATGGAGGTATAATATCCTGACCTAGTGAGATATACATGGAGGAGGTTTAATATCCTGACCTAGTGAGATATACATGGAGGAGGTTTAATATCCTGACCTAGTGAGATATACATGGTGGTTTAATATCCTGACCTAGTGAGATATACATGGAGGAGGTTTAATATCCTGACCTAGTGAGATATACATGGAGGTGGTTTAATATCCTGACCTAGTGAGATATACATGGAGGAGGTTTAATATCCTGACCTAGTGAGATATACATGGAGGAGGTTTAATATCCTGACCTAGTGAGATATACATGGAGGTTTACAACACAGACCTGGTGAGATATACATGGAGGAGGTTTAATACCCTGACCTAGTGAGATATAGATGGAGGAGGTTTAATATCCTGACCTAGTGAGATATACATGGAGGTGGTTTAATATCCTGACCTAGTGAGATATACATGGAGGAGGTTTAATATCCTGACCTAGTGAGATATACATGGTGGAGGTTTAATATCCTGACCTAGTGAGATACACATGGAGGAGGTTTAATATCCTGACCTAGTGAGATATACATGGAGGTTTAATATCCTGACCTAGTGAGATATACATGGAGGTTTAATATCCTGACCTAGTGAGATATACATGGAGGAGGTTTAATATCCTGACCTAGTGAGATATACATGGAGGAGGTTTAATATCCTGACCTAGTGAGATATACATGGAGGTTTAATATCCTGACCTAGTGAGATATACATGGAGGAGGTTTAATTTCCTGACCTAGTGAGATATACATGGAGGAGGTTTAATATCCTGACCTAGTGAGATATACATGGAGGAGGTTTAATATCCTGACCTAGTGAGATATACATGGAGGAGGTTTAATTTCCTGACCTAGTGAGATGTACATGGAGGAGGTTTAATGCCCTGACCTAGTGAGATATACATGGAGGAGGTTTAATATCCTGACCTAGTGAGATATACATGGAGGAGGTTTAATATCCTGACCTAGTGAGATATACATGGAGGTGGTTTAATATCCTGACCTAGTGAGATATACATGGAGGAGGTTTCATATCCTGACCTAGTGAGATATACATGGAGGAGGTTTAATATCCTGACCTAGTGAGATATACATGGAGGAGGTTTAATTTCCTGACCTAGTGAGATATACATGGAGGAGGTTTAATGCTCTGACCTAGTGAGATACACATGGAGGAGGTTTAATATCCTGACCTAGTGAGATATACATGGAGGTATAATATCCTGACCTAGTGAGATATACATGGAGGAGGTTTATTATCCTGACCTAGTGAGATATACATGGAGGTTTACAACACAGACCTGGTGAGATATACATGGAGGAGGTTTAATACCCTGACCTAGTGAGATATAGATGGAGGAGGTTTAATATCCTGACCTAGTGAGATATACATGGAGGTGGTTTAATATCCTGACCTAGTGAGATATACATGGAGGAGGTTTAATATCCTGACCTAGTGAGATATACATGGAGGTGGTTTAATATCCTGACCTAGTGAGATATACATGGAGGTTTAATATCCTGACCTAGTGAGATATACATGGAGGAGGTTTAATATCCTGACCTAGTGAGATATACATGGAGGAGGTTTAATATCCTGACCTAGTGAGATATACATGGAGGTTTAATATCCTGACCTAGTGAGATATACATGGAGGAGGTTTAATTTCCTGACCTAGTGAGATATACATGGAGGAGGTTTAATATCCTGACCTAGTGAGATATACATGGAGGAGGTTTAATATCCTGACCTAGTGAGATATACATGGAGGAGGTTTAATTTCCTGACCTAGTGAGATATACATGGAGGAGGTTTAATGCCCTGACCTAGTGAGATATACATGGAGGAGGTTTAATATCCTGACCTAGTGAGATATACATGGAGGAGGTTTAATATCCTGACCTAGTGAGATATACATGGAGGTGGTTTAATATCCTGACCTAGTGAGATATACATGGAGGAGGTTTAATATCCTGACCTAGTGAGATATACATGGAGGAGGTTTAATTTCCTGACCTAGTGAGATATACATGGAGGAGGTTTAATGCTCTGACCTAGTGAGATACACATGGAGGAGGTTTAATATCCTGACCTAGTGAGATATACATGGAGGTATAATATCCTGACCTAGTGAGATATACATGGAGGAGGTTTAATATCCTGACCTAGTGAGATATACATGGAGGAGGTTTAATATCCTGACCTAGTGAGATATACATGGTGGTTTAATATCCTGACCTAGTGAGATATACATGGAGGAGGTTTAATATCCTGACCTAGTGAGATATACATGGAGGTGGTTTAATATCCTGACCTAGTGAGATATACATGGAGGAGGTTTAATTTCCTGACCTAGTGAGATATACATGGAGGAGGTTTATTATCCTGACCTAGTGAGATATACATGGAGGTTTACAACACAGACCTGGTGAGATATACATGGAGGAGGTTTAATACCCTGACCTAGTGAGATATAGATGGAGGAGGTTTAATATCCTGACCTAGTGAGATATACATGGAGGTGGTTTAATATCCTGACCTAGTGAGATATACATGGAGGAGGTTTAATATCCTGACCTAGTGAGATATACATGGTGGAGGTTTAATATCCTGACCTAGTGAGATACACATGGAGGAGGTTTAATATCCTGACCTAGTGAGATATACATGGAGGTTTAATATCCTGACCTAGTGAGATATACATGGAGGTTTAATATCCTGACCTAGTGAGATATACATGGAGGAGGTTTAATATCCTGACCTAGTGAGATATACATGGAGGAGGTTTAATATCCTGACCTAGTGAGATATACATGGAGGTTTAATATCCTGACCTAGTGAGATATACATGGAGGAGGTTTAATTTCCTGACCTAGTGAGATATACATGGAGGAGGTTTAATATCCTGACCTAGTGAGATATACATGGAGGAGGTTTAATATCCTGACCTAGTGAGATATACATGGAGGAGGTTTAATATCCTGACCTAGTGAGATATACATGGAGGAGGTTTAATATCCTGACCTAGTGAGATATACATGGAGGAGGTTTAATTTCCTGACCTAGTGAGATATACATGGAGGAGGTTTAATGCCCTGACCTAGTGAGATATACATGGAGGAGGTTTAATATCCTGACCTAGTGAGATATACATGGAGGAGGTTTAATATCCTGACCTAGTGAGATATACATGGAGGTGGTTTAATATCCTGACCTAGTGAGATATACATGGAGGAGGTTTCATATCCTGACCTAGTGAGATATACATGGAGGAGGTTTAATATCCTGACCTAGTGAGATATACATGGAGGAGGTTTAATATCCTGACCTAGTGATATATACATGGAGGTTTAATATCCTGACCTAGTGAGATATACATGGAGGAGGTTTAATATCCTGACCTAGTGAGATATACATGGAGGAGGTTTAATATCCTGACCTAGTGAGATATACATGGAGGAGGTTTAATATCCTGACCTAGTGAGATATACATGGAGGAGGTTTAATATCCTGACCTAGTGAGATATACATGGAGGAGGTTTAATATCCTGACCTAGTGAGATATACATGGAGGAGGTTTAATATCCTGACCTAGTGAGATATACATGGAGGAGGTTTAATATCCTGACCTAGTGAGATATACATGGAGGAGGTTTAATTTCCTGACCTAGTGAGATATACATGGAGGAGGTTTAATGCCCTGACCTAGTGAGATATACATGGAGGAGGTTTAATATCCTGACCTAGTGAGATATACATGGAGGAGGTTTAATATCCTGACCTAGTGAGATATACATGGAGGTGGTTTAATATCCTGACCTAGTGAGATATACATGGAGGAGGTTTCATATCCTGACCTAGTGAGATATACATGGAGGAGGTTTAATATCCTGACCTAGTGAGATATACATGGAGGTTTAATATCCTGACCTAGTGAGATATACATGGAGGAGGTTTAATATCCTGACCTAGTGAGATATACATGGAGGAGGTTTAATATCCTGACCTAGTGAGATATACATGGAGGAGGTTTAATATCCTGACCTAGTGAGATATACATGGAGGAGGTTTAATATCCTGACCTAGTGAGATATACATGGAGGAGGTTTAATATCCTGACCTAGTGAGATATACATGGAGGAGGTTTAATATCCTGACCTAGTGAGATATACATGGAGGTTTAATATCCTGACCTAGTGAGATATACATGGAGGAGGTTTAATATCCTGACCTAGTGAGATATACATGGAGGAGGTTTAATATCCTGACCTAGTGAGATATACATGGAGGAGGTTTAATATCCTGACCTAGTGAGATATACATGGAGGAGGTTTAATATCCTGACCTAGTGAGATATATATGGAGGTTTAATATCCTGACCTAGTGAGATATACATGGAGGAGGTTTAATATCCTGACCTAGTGAGATATACATGGAGGTTTAATATCCTGACCTAGTGAGATATACATGGAGGAGGTTTAATATCCTGACCTAGTGAGATATACATGGAGGAGGTTTAATATCCTGACCTAGTGAGATATACATGGAGGAGATTTAATATCCTGACCTAGTGAGATATACATGGAGGAGGTTTAATATCCTGACCTAGTGAGATATACATGGAGGAGGTTTAATACCCTGACCTAGTGAGATATACATGGATGAGGTTTAATATCCTGACCTAGTGAGATATACATGGAGAAGGTTTAATATCCTGACCTAGTGAGATATACATGGAGGAGGTTTAATATCCTGACCTAGTGAGATATACATGGAGGAGGTTTAATATCCTGACCTAGTGAGATATACATGGAGGAGGTTTAATATCCTGACCTAGTGAAATATACATGGATGAGGTTTAATATCCTGACCTAGTGAGATATACATGGAGGAGGTTTAATATCCTGACCTAGTGAGATATACATGGAGGAGGTTTAATATCCTGACCTAGTGAAATATACATGGATGAGGTTTAATATCCTGACCTAGTGAAATATACATGGATGAGGTTTAATATCCTGACCTAGTGAGATATACATGGAGAAGGTTTAATATCCTGACCTAGTGAGATATACATGGAGGTTTAATATCCTGACCTAGTGAGATATACATGGAGGAGGTTTAATATCCTGACCTAGTGAGATATACATGGAGGAGGCTTAATATCCTGACCTAGTGAGATATACATGGAGGTTTAATATCCTGACCTAGTGAGATATACATGGAGGTGGTTTAATATCCTGACCTAGTGAGATATACATGGAGGAGGTTTAATTTCCTGACCTAGTGAGATATACATGGAGGAGGTTTATTATCCTGACCTAGTGAGATATACATGGAGGTTTACAACACAGACCTGGTGAGATATACATGGAGGAGGTTTAATACCCTGACCTAGTGAGATATAGATGGAGGAGGTTTAATATCCTGACCTAGTGAGATATACATGGAGGTGGTTTAATATCCTGACCTAGTGAGATATACATGGAGGAGGTTTAATATCCTGACCTAGTGAGATATACATGGTGGAGGTTTAATATCCTGACCTAGTGAGATACACATGGAGGAGGTTTAATATCCTGACCTAGTGAGATATACATGGAGGTTTAATATCCTGACCTAGTGAGATATACATGGAGGTTTAATATCCTGACTTAGTGAGATATACATGGAGGAGGTTTAATATCCTGACCTAGTGAGATATACATGGAGGAGGCTTAATATCCTGACCTAGTGAGATATACTGTCACGAGGGACTAGGTGTGTGAGGAGGAATCAGGCTAGAGAGCAGAGAGTTCCACAGGGAAAAGTGCACTTTAATAAGGCACAAAAGCAAGCCCACAACACAGGGTGCGGAAATAAATGGACCACCCAAAATACAGGGTACCTGTTCTAGAAACCGAACAAACCTAAAATAACACACACACGTAACACAAGAATAATCCCGCACAAAACAAGGGCGGGTAAACGTACTATAAATAAGGAAGCCCATCAAGCACACAAATAGACACAGGTGCAACTAATAAGACAAAATAAACAGACAATGTAAAAGGGATCGGTGGCGGCTAGTAGAGTACTATCACCTCAGATCTCCCCTCCTCTAGAGTACTATCACCTCAGATCTCCCCTCCTCTAGAGTACTATCACCTCAGATCTCCCCTCCCCTTGAGTACTATCACCTCAGATCTCCCCTCTAGAGTACTATCACCTCAGATATCCCCTCATCTAGAGTACTATCACCTCAGATATCCCCTCCTCTAGAGTACTATCACCTCAGATCACCCCTCCTCTAGAGTACTATCACCTCAGATCTCCCCTCCCCGTGAGTACTATCACCTCAGATCTCCCCTCTAGAGTACTATCACCTCAGATATCCCCTCCTCTAGAGTACTATCACCTCAGATATCCCCTCCTCTAGAGTACTATCACCTCAGATCTCCCCTCCTCTAGAGTACTATCACCTCAGATCTCCCCTCCTCTAGAGTACTATCACCTCAGATCTCCCCTCCTCTAGAGTACTATCCCCTCAGATATCCCCTCCTCTAGAGTACTATCACCTCAGATCTCCCCTCCTCTAGAGTACTATCACCTCAGATCACCCCTCCTCTAGAGTACTATCACCTCAGATATCCCCTCCTCTAGAGTACTATCACCTCAGATCTCCCCTCTAGAGTACTATCACCTCAGATCTCCCCTCCTCTAGAGTACTATCACCTCAGATCACCCCTCCTTTTAGAGTACTATCACCTCAGATCTTCCCTCCTCTAGAGTACTATCACCTCAGATCTCCCCTCTAGAGTACTATCACATCAGATCTCCCCTCCTCTAGAGTACTATCACCTCAGATCTCCCCTCCTCTAGAGTACTATCACCTCAGATCACCCCTCCTCTAGAGTACTATCACCTCAGATCTCCCCTCCTATAGAGTACTATCACCTCAGATCTCCCCTCTAGAGTACTATCACATCAGATCTCCCCTCCTCTAGAGTACTATCACCTCAGATCTCCCCTCCTCTAGAGTAGTATCACCTCAGATCTCCCCTCCTCTAGAGTACTATCACCTCAGATATCCCCTCTAGAGTACTATCACCTCAGATCTCCCCTCCTCTAGAGTACTATCCCCTCAGATATCCCCTCCTCTAGAGTACTATCACCTCAGATCTCCCCTCCTCTAGAGTACTATCACCTCAGATCACCAGGTACTATCACCTCAGATATCCCCTCCTCTAGAGTACTATCACCTCAGATCTCCCCTCCTCTAGAGTACTATCACCTCAGATCACCCCTCCTTTTAGAGTACTATCACCTCAGATCTCCCCTCCTCTAGAGTACTATCACCTCAGATCTCCCCTCTAGAGTACTATCACCTCAGATCTCCCCTCTAGAGTACTATCACCTCAGATCTCCCCTCCTCTAGAGTACTATCACCTCAGATCCCCCCTCCTCTAGAGTACTATCACCTCAGATCTCCCCTCCTCTAGAGTACTATCACCTCAGATCTCCCTTCCTCTAGAGTACTATCACCTCAGATCTCCACTCCCCTAGAGTACTATCACCTCAGATCTCCCCTCTAGAGTACTATCACCTCAGATATCCCCTCCTCTAGAGTACTATCACATCAGATCTCCCCTCCTCTAGAGTACTATCACCTCAGATCTCCCCTCCTCTAGAGTACTATCACCTCAGATTTCCCCTCCTCTAGAGTACTATCACCTCAGATCTCCCCTCCTCTAGAGTACTATCACCTCAGATCTCCCCTCCTCTAGAGTACTATCACCTCAGATCTCCCCTCCTCTAGAGTACTATCACCTCAGATATCCCCTCTAGAGTACTATCACCTCAGATATCCCCTCTAGAGTACTATCACCTCAGATCTCCCCTCCTCTAGAGTACTATCCCCTCAGATATCCCCTCCTCTAGAGTACTATCACCTCAGATCTCCCCTCCTCTAGAGTACTATCACCTCAGATCTCCCCTCTAGAGTACTATCACCTCAGATCTCCCCTCCTCTAGAGTACTATCACCTCAGATCACCCCTCCTTTTAGAGTACTATCACCTCAGATCTCCCCTCCTCTAGAGTACTATCACCTCAGATCTCCCCTCTAGAGTACTATCACATCAGATCTCCCCTCCTCTAGAGTACTATCACATCAGATCTCCCCTCCTCTAGAGTACTATCACCTCAGATCACCCCTCCTCTAGAGTACTATCACCTCAGATCTCTCCTCCTCTAGAGTACTATCACCTCAGATCTCCCCTCTAGAGTACTATCACATCAGATCTCCCCTCCTCTAGAGTACTATCACCTCAGATCTCCCCTCCTCTAGAGTAGTATCACCTCAGATCTCCCCTCCTCTAGAGTACTATCACCTCAGATCTCCCCTCCTCTAGAGTACTATCACCTCAGATATCCCCTCTAGAGTACTATCACCTCATATATCCCCTCTAGAGTACTATCACCTCAGATCTCCCCTCCTCTAGAGTACTATCCCCTCAGATCTCCCCTCCTCTAGAGTACTATCACCTCAGATCTCCCCTCCTCTAGAGTACTATCACCTCAGATCACCCCGTACTATCACCTCATATATCCCCTCCTCTAGAGTACTATCACCTCAGATCTCCCCTCCTCTAGAGTACTATCACCTCAGATCACCCCTCCTTTTAGAGTACTATCACCTCAGATCTCCCCTCCTCTAGAGTACTATTACCTCAGATCTCCCCTCTAGAGTACTATCACCTCAGATCTCCCCTCCTCTAGAGTACTATCACCTCAGATCTCCCCTCTAGAGTACTATCACCTCAGATCTCCCCTCCTCTAGAGTACTATCACCTCAGATCTCCCCTCCTCTAGAGTACTATCACCTCAGATCTCCCCTCCTCTAGAGTACTATCACCTCAGATCTCCCCTCTAGAGTACTATCACCTCAGATCTCCCCTCCTCTAGAGTACTATCACCTCAGATCTCCCCTCGTCTAGAGTACTATCTTCTCAGATCTCCCCTCCTCTAGAGTACTATCACCTCAGATCTCCCCTCCTCTAGAGTACTATCACCTCAGATCTCCCCTCCTCTAGAGTACTATCACCTCAGATCTCCCCTCCTCTAGAGTACTATCACCTCAGATCAACCTTACCTGCAGCTTGCAACTAGCTACACACTGAATAACCAGACACACACGGCACGCTTTCACTTCCTCTCGTCTGGTCTTGATCGCTGAGGTGATTTTGGTTTTGTCTCCCTAAAGCCTCTTTGATTAGATCTGCTGTATGAAGCTGCCTGGTGTCAGAGGGTTAGTGATTACTGCTATAGGTCTATTTGATAAGGTGTGGGACTTGAGGGAGGGAGGGAGGGAGTGAGGGAGGGAGGGAGTGAGGGGGGGAGGGAGAGAGGGAGGGGGAGAGGGAGGGAGTGAGGGAGGGAGGGGGAGAGGGAGGGAGCGAGGGAGGGAGGGAGTGAGGTGGGGAGGGAGAGAGGGAGGGGGAGAGGGAGGGAGCGAGGGAGGGAGTGAGTGAGGTGGGGAGGGAGAGGTAGGGAGCGAGCGAGGGAGGGAGGGAGGGGGAGAGGGAGGGAGGGAGGGAGATAGAGGGAGAGAAAGAGAGAAAGAAAGACAGTACCCGAGGTGTGTGTGTCAGTGTGTGACAGCTGGGAGCTGTTCTCTTGCTCTTTAATTAAAAGCTCCTGGGCCTGAGACCAGGGTCCATCTGCCTCCGCCAGCCTCTCTCCTCCCTGAAACCAGGGTCCATCTGCCTCCGCCAGCCTCTCTCCTCCCTGAGACCAGGGTCCATCTGCCTCCGCCAGCCTCTCTCCTCCCTGCCAGCCTCTCTCCTCCCTGAGACCAGGGTCCATCTGCCTCAGCCAGCCTCTCTCCTCTCTGAGACCAGGGTCCATCTGCCTCCGCCAGCCTCTCTCCTCCCTGAGACCAGGGTCCATCTGCCTCCGCCAGCCTCTCTCCTCCCTGCCAGCCTCTCTCCTCCCTGAGACCAGGGTCCATCTGCCTCCGCCAGCCTCTCTCCTCCCTGAGACCAGGGTCCATCTGCCTCCGCCAGCCTCTCTCCTCTCTGAGACCAGGGTCCATCTGCCTCCGCCAGCCTCTCTCCTCTCTGAGACCAGGGTCCATCTGCCTCCGCCAGCCTCTCTCCTCCTTGAGACCAGGGTCCATCTGCCTCCGCCAGACTCTCTCCTCCCTGAGACCAGGGTCCATCTGCCTCCGCCAGCCTCTCTCCTCTCCTCCACAGCCCGAACTGGAGACAGAGATGCACTCTGGCTCCCCTACCCTGCTGCAATTCAATACTTAACATGGGACGAGGGAGGAACAGGAAGCGTGTTAACTCTCCCCTACTGGTTACCAACTGGGAGGGAGGAACAGGAAGCGTGTTAACTCTCCCCTACTGGTTACCAATTGGGAGGGAGGAACAGGAAGTGTGTTAACTCTCCCCTACTGGTTACCAACTGGGAGGGAGGAACAGGAAGCGTGTTAACTCTCCCCTACTGGTTACCAACTGGGAGGGAGGAACAGGAAGCGTGTTAACTCTCCCCTACTGGTTACCAACTGGGAGGGAGGAACAGGAAGCGTGTTAACTCTCCCCTACTGGTTACCAACTGGGAGGGAGGAACAGGAAGCGTGTTAACTCTCCCCTACTGGTTACCAACTGGGAGGGAGGAACAGGAAGCGTGTTAACTCTCCCCTACTGGTTACCAACTGGGAGGGAGGAACAGGAAGCGTGTTAACTCTCCCCTACTGGTTACCAACTGGGAGGGAGGAACAGGAAGCGTGTTAACTCTCCCCTACTGGTTACCAACTGGGAGGGAGGAACAGGAAGCGTGTTAACTCTCCCCTACTGGTTACCAACTGGGAGGGAGGAACAGGAAGCGTGTTAACTCTCCCCTACTGGTTACCAACTGGGAGGGAGGAACAGGAAGCGTGTTAACTCTCCCCTACTGGTTACCAACTGGGAGGGAGGAACAGGAAGCGTGTTAACTCTCCCCTACTGGTTATCAACTGGGAGGGAGGAACAGGAAGCGTGTTAACTCTCCCCTACTGGTTACCAACTCGGAGGGAGAAACAGGAAGCGTGTTAACTCTCCCCTACTGGTTACCAACTGGGAGGGAGGAACAGGAAGCGTGTTAACTCTCCCCTACTGGTTACCAACTGGGAGGGAGGAACAGGAAGCGTGTTAACTCTCCCCTACTGGTTACCAACTGGGAGGGAGGAACAGGAAGCGTGTTAACTCTCCCCTAATGGTTACCAACTGGGAGGGAGGAACAGGAAGCGTGTTAAC
>NC_092106.1:52614224-52639224 GCF_045679555.1 Salvelinus alpinus
TTACCTCTATGTACCTCAGTGTAATCGCTAAAGTGGAGCAACCACTGTACTAACCACTGTGTCAACCACTGTACACTGTACCAACCACTGTACACTGTACCAACCACTCTACACTGTACCGACCACTGTACCAACCACTGTACCAACCAGTTTACACTGTACCAACCACTGTGTCAACCACTGTACACTGTACCAACCACTGTACACTGTACCAACCACTCTACACTGTACCAACCACTCTACACTGTACCGACCACTGTACCAACCACTGTACCAACCAGTTTACACTGTACCAACCACTGTGTCAACCACTGTACACTGTACCAACCACTGTACCAACCACTCTACACTGTACCAACCACTGTACCAACCACTGTGCACTGTACCAACCACTGTACCAACCAGTTTACACTGTACCAACCACTGTGTCAACCACTGTACACTGTACCAACCACTGTACCAACCACTGTACACTGTACCAACCACTGTACCAACCAGTGTACACTGTACCAACCACTGTACCAACCACTCTACACTGTACCAACCACTGTACCAACCACTGTGCACTGTACCAACCACTGTACCAACCAGTTTACACTGTACCAACCACTGTGTCAACCACTGTACACTGTACCAACCACTGTACCAACCACTGTACACTGTACCAACCACTGTACCAACCAGTGTACACTGTACCAACCACTGTGTCAACCACTGTACACTGTACCAACCACTGTACCAACCAGTGTACACTGTACCAACCACTGTACCAACCACTGGGTCAACCACTGTGTCAACCACTGTACCAACCACTGTACCAACCACTGTGTCAACCACTGTACACTGTACCAACCACTGTACCAACTAAGCTGCCCTGTGATTATTACAACAACAGCCCCCACTAAGATGCCCTGTACCAACCACTGTACCAACCACTGTGTCAACCACTGTACCAACCACTGTACCAACCACTGTACAAACCACTGTACCAACCACTGTACCCTGTACCAACCACTGTACCAACCACTGTACCAACCACTGTACCAACCACTGTGTCAACCACTGTACCAACCACTGTACCAACCACTGTACAAACCACTGTACCAACCACTGTACCCTGTACCAACCACTGTACCAACCACTGTACCAACCACTGTATCTCAGCCAGGCCAAACATATTGTTCACAAGTAGCCCTCAGAAGCCCATCTGGTATGCTTGACATGTACTGGTGGAATGTTATGTCCAACTCAGGATGAAATAGACTTCAACCATCTTGTTTTGTAAACATGCACTTCACCTTTGAGGAGTTCCTGTCTTGTGTTGTAATAATCACAGGGCAGCTCAGTGGGGGCTGTTGTTGTAATAATCACAGGGCAGCTTAGTGGGGGCTGTTGTTGTAATAATCACAGGGCAGCTTAGTGGGGGCTGTTGTTGTAATAATCACAGGGCAGCTTAGTGGGGGCTGTTGTTGTAATAATCACAGGGCAGCTCAGTGGGGGCTGTTGTTGTAATAATCACAGGGTAGCTCAGTGGGGGCTGTTGTTGTAATAATCACAGGGCAGCTTAGTGGGGGCTGTTGTTGTAATAATCACAGGGCAGCTCAGTGGGGGCTGTTGTTGTAATAATCACAGGGCAGCTCAGTGGGGGCTGTTGTTGTAATAATCACAGGGTAGCTTAGTGGGGGCTGTTGTTGTAATAATCACAGGGCAGCTTAGTGGGGGCTGTTGTTGTAATAATCACAGGGCAGCTTAGTGGGGGCTGTTGTTGTAATAATCACAGGGCAGCTCAGTGGGGGCTGTTGTTGTAATAATCACAGGGCAGCTTAGTGGGGGCTGTTGTTGTAATAATCACAGGGCAGCTTAGTGGGGGCTGTTGTTGTAATAATCACAGGGCAGCTCAGTGGGGGCTGTTGTTGTAATAATCACAGGGCAGCTTAGTGGGGGCTGTTGTTGTAATAATCACAGGGCAGCTCAGTGGGGGCTGTTGTTGTAATAATCACAGGGTAGCTCAGTGGGGGCTGTTGTTGTAATAATCACAGGGCAGCTTAGTGGGGGCTGTTGTTGTAATAATCACAGGGCAGCTCAGTGGGGGCTGTTGTTGTAATAATCACAGGGCAGCTCAGTGGGGGCTGTTGTTGTAATAATCACAGGGCAGCTTAGTGGGGGCTGTTGTTGTAATAATCACAGGGCAGCTTAGTGGGGGCTGTTGTTGTAATAATCACAGGGCAGCTCAGTGGGGGCTGTTGTTGTAATAATCACAGGGTAGCTTAGTGGGGGCTGTTGTTGTAATAATCACAGGGCAGCTTAGTGGGGGCTGTTGTTGTAATAATCACAGGGCAGCTCAGTGGGGGCTGTTGTTGTAATAATCACAGGGCAGCTTAGTGGGGGCTGTTGTTGTAATAATCACAGGGCAGCTTAGTGGGGGCTGTTGTTGTAATAATCACAGGGCAGCTTAGTGGGGGCTGTTGTTGTAATAATCACAGGGCAGCTTAGTGGGGGCTGTTGTTGTAATAATCACAGGGCAGCTTAGTGGGGGCTGTTGTTGTAATAATCACAGGGCAGCTTAGTGGGGGCTGTTGTTGTAATAATCACAGGGCAGCTTAGTGGGGGCTGTTGTTGTAATAATCACAGGGCAGCTTAGTGGGGGCTGTTGTTGTAATAATCACAGGGCAGCTTAGTGGGGGCTGTTGTTGTAATAATCACAGGGCAGCTTAGTGGGGGCTGTTGTTGTAATAATCACAGGGCAGCTTAGTGGGGGCTGTTGTTGTAATAATCACAGGGCAGCTCAGTGGGGGCTGTTGTTGTAATAATCACAGGGCAGCTTAGTGGGGGCTGTTGTTGTAATAATCACAGGGCAGCTTAGTGGGGGCTGTTGTTGTAATAATCACAGGGCAGCTTAGTGGGGGCTGTTGTTGTAATAATCACAGGGTAGCTCAGTGGGGGCTGTTGTTGTAATAATCACAGGGCAGCTCAGTGGGGGCTGTTGTTGTAATAATCACAGGGCAGCTTAGTGGGGGCTGTTGTTGTAATAATCACAGGGCAGCTCAGTGGGGGCTGTTGTTGTAATAATCACAGGGCAGCTCAGTGGGGGCTGTTGTTGTAATAATCACAGGGCAGCTCAGTGGGGGCTGTTGTTGTAATAATCACAGGGTAGCTCAGTGGGGGCTGTTGTTGTAATAATCACAGGGTAGCTCAGTGGGGGCTGTTGTTGTAATAATCACAGGGCAGCTTAGTGGGGGCTGTTGTTGTAATAATCACAGGGCAGCTCAGTGGGGGCTGTTGTTGTAATAATCACAGGGCAGCTCAGTGGGGGCTGTTGTTGTAATAATCACAGGGCAGCTTAGTGGGGGCTGTTGTTGTAATAATCACAGGGCAGCTTAGTGGGGGCTGTTGTTGTAATAATCACAGGGCAGCTTAGTGGGGGCTGTTGTTGTAATAATCACAGGGTAGCTCAGTGGGGGCTGTTGTTGTAATAATCACAGGGCAGCTCAGTGGGGGCTGTTGTTGTAATAATCACAGGGTAGCTCAGTGGGGGCTGTTGTTGTAATAATCACAGGGTAGCTCAGTGGGGGCTGTTGTTGTAATAATCACAGGGCAGCTTAGTGGGGGCTGTTGTTGTAATAATCACAGGGCAGCTCAGTGGGGGCTGTTGTTGTAATAATCACAGGGTAGCTTAGTGGGGGCTGTTGTTGTAATAATCACAGGGCAGCTCAGTGGGGGCTGTTGTTGTAATAATCACAGGGCAGCTCAGTGGGGGCTGTTGTTGTAATAATCACAGGGCAGCTTAGTGGGGGCTGTTGTTGTAATAATCACAGGGCAGCTTAGTGGGGGCTGTTGTTGTAATAATCACAGGGCAGCTCAGTGGGGGCTGTTGTTGTAATAATCACAGGGTAGCTTAGTGGGGGCTGTTGTTGTAATAATCACAGGGCAGCTTAGTGGGGGCTGTTGTTGTAATAATCACAGGGCAGCTCAGTGGGGGCTGTTGTTGTAATAATCACAGGGCAGCTTAGTGGGGGCTGTTGTTGTAATAATCACAGGGCAGCTTAGTGGGGGCTGTTGTTGTAATAATCACAGGGCAGCTTAGTGGGGGCTGTTGTTGTAATAATCACAGGGCAGCTTAGTGGGGGCTGTTGTTGTAATAATCACAGGGCAGCTTAGTGGGGGCTGTTGTTGTAATAATCACAGGGCAGCTTAGTGGGGGCTGTTGTTGTAATAATCACAGGGCAGCTCAGTGGGGGCTGTTGTTGTAATAATCACAGGGCAGCTTAGTGGGGTCTGTTGTTGTAATAATCACAGGGCAGCTTAGTGGGGGCTGTTGTTGTAATAATCACAGGGCAGCTCAGTGGGGGCTGTTGTTGTAATAATCACAGGGCAGCTTAGTGGGGGCTGTTGTTGTAATAATCACAGGGCAGCTCAGTGGGGGCTGTTGTTGTAATAATCACAGGGCAGCTCAGTGGGGGCTGTTGTTGTAATAATCACAGGGCAGCTCAGTGGGGGCTGTTGTTGTAATAATCACAGGGCAGCTTAGTGGGGGCTGTTGTTGTAATAATCACAGGGCAGCTCAGTGGGGGCTGTTGTTGTAATAATCACAGGGCAGCTTAGTGGGGGCTGTTGTTGTAATAATCACAGGGCAGCTCAGTGGGGGCTGTTGTTGTAATAATCACAGGGCAGCTTAGTGGGGGCTGTTGTTGTAATAATCACAGGGCAGCTTAGTGGGGGCTGTTGTTGTAATAATCACAGGGCAGCTCAGTGGGGGCTGTTGTTGTAATAATCACAGGGCAGCTTAGTGGGGGCTGTTGTTGTAATAATCACAGGGCAGCTTAGTGGGGGCTGTTGTTGTAATAATCACAGGGCAGCTTAGTGGGGGCTGTTGTTGTAATAATCACAGGGCAGCTTAGTGGGGGGCTGTTGTTGTAATAATCACAGGGCAGCTCAGTGGGGGCTGTTGTTGTAATAATCACAGGGCAGCTCAGTGGGGGGCTGTTGTTGTAATAATCACAGGGCAGCTCAGTGGGGGCTGTTGTTGTAATAATCACAGGGCAGCTTAGTGGGGGCTGTTGTTGTAATAATCACAGGGCAGCTCAGTGGGGGCTGTTGTTGTAATAATCACAGGGCAGCTTAGTGGGGGCTGTTGTTGTAATAATCACAGGGCAGCTTAGTGGGGGCTGTTGTTGTAATAATCACAGGGCAGCTTAGTGGGGGCTGTTGTTGTAATAATCACAGGGCAGCTCAGTGGGGGCTGTTGTTGTAATAATCACAGGGCAGCTCAGTGGGGGCTGTTGTTGTAATAATCACAGGGTAGCTTAGTGGGGGCTGTTGTTGTAATAATCACAGGGCAGCTCAGTGGGGGCTGTTGTTGTAATAATCACAGGGTAGCTCAGTGGGGGCTGTTGTTGTAATAATCACAGGGCAGCTTAGTGGGGGCTGTTGTTGTAATAATCACTGGGCAGCTCAGTGGGGGCTGTTGTTGTAATAATCACAGGGCAGCTTAGTGGGGGCTGTTGTTGTAATAATCACAGGGCAGCTCAGTGGGGGCTGTTGTTGTAATAATCACAGGGTAGCTCAGTGGGGGCTGTTGTTGTAATAATCACAGGGCAGCTCAGTGGGGGCTGTTGTTGTAATAATCACAGGGCAGCTTAGTGGGGGGCTGTTGTTGTAATAATCACAGGGCAGCTCAGTGGGGGCTGTTGTTGTAATAATCACAGGGCAGCTCAGTGGGGGCTGTTGTTGTAATAATCACAGGGCAGCTTAGTGGGGGCTGTTGTTGTAATAATCACAGGGCAGCTCAGTGGGGGCTGTTGTTGTAATAATCACAGGGTAGCTCAGTGGGGGCTGTTGTTGTAATAATCACAGGGCAGCTCAGTGGGGGCTGTTGTTGTAATAATCACAGGGCAGCTCAGTGGGGGCTGTTGTTGTAATAATCACAGGGCAGCTCAGTGGGGGCTGTTGTTGTAATAATCACAGGGTAGCTCAGTGGGGGCTGTTGTTGTAATAATCACAGGGCAGCTCAGTGGGGGCTGTTGTTGTAATAATCACAGGGCAGCTTAGTGGGGGCTGTTGTTGTAATAATCACAGGGCAGCTTAGTGGGGGCTGTTGTTGTAATAAACCACAGGGCAGCTCAGTGGGGGCTGTTGTTGTAATAATCACAGGGCAGCTTAGTGGGGGCTGTTGTTGTAATAATCACAGGGCAGCTCAGTGGGGGCTGTTGTTGTAATAATCACAGGGCAGCTCAGTGGGGGCTGTTGTTGTAATAATCACAGGGCAGCTCAGTGGGGGCTGTTGTTGTAATAATCACAGGGCAGCTCAGTGGGGGCTGTTGTTGTAATAATCACAGGGCAGCTCAGTGGGGGCTGTTGTTGTAATAATCACAGGGCAGCTCAGTGGGGGCTGTTGTTGTAATAATCACAGGGCAGCTTAGTGGGGGCTGTTGTTGTAATAATCACAGGGCAGCTTAGTGGGGGCTGTTGTTG
Organism: Salvelinus alpinus; assembly: GCF_045679555.1. Classification (NCBI taxonomy): domain Eukaryota; kingdom Metazoa; phylum Chordata; class Actinopteri; order Salmoniformes; family Salmonidae; genus Salvelinus; species Salvelinus alpinus. The sequence continues at coordinate 52,620,696 of NC_092106.1, forward strand.
TAATAATCACAGGGCAGCTTAGTGGGGGCTGTTGTTGTAATAATCACAGGGCAGCTCAGTGGGGGCTGTTGTTGTAATAATCACAGGGCAGCTTAGTGGGGGCTGTTGTTGTAATAATCACAGGGCAGCTTAGTGGGGGCTGTTGTTGTAATAATCACAGGGCAGCTCAGTGGGGGCTGTTGTTGTAATAATCACAGGGCAGCTTAGTGGGGGCTGTTGTTGTAATAATCACAGGGCAGCTCAGTGGGGGCTGTTGTTGTAATAATCACAGGGTAGCTTAGTGGGGGCTGTTGTTGTAATAATCACAGGGCAGCTCAGTGGGGGCTGTTGTTGTAATAATCACAGGGCAGCTCAGTGGGGGCTGTTGTTGTAATAATCACAGGGCAGCTTAGTGGGGGCTGTTGTTGTAATAATCACAGGGCAGCTTAGTGGGGGCTGTTGTTGTAATAATCACAGGGCAGCTCAGTGGGGGCTGTTGTTGTAATAATCACAGGGTAGCTTAGTGGGGGCTGTTGTTGTAATAATCACAGGGCAGCTTAGTGGGGGCTGTTGTTGTAATAATCACAGGGCAGCTCAGTGGGGGCTGTTGTTGTAATAATCACAGGGCAGCTTAGTGGGGGCTGTTGTTGTAATAATCACAGGGCAGCTTAGTGGGGGCTGTTGTTGTAATAATCACAGGGCAGCTTAGTGGGGGCTGTTGTTGTAATAATCACAGGGCAGCTTAGTGGGGGCTGTTGTTGTAATAATCACAGGGCAGCTTAGTGGGGGCTGTTGTTGTAATAATCACAGGGCAGCTCAGTGGGGGCTGTTGTTGTAATAATCACAGGGCAGCTTAGTGGGGGCTGTTGTTGTAATAATCACAGGGCAGCTTAGTGGGGGCTGTTGTTGTAATAATCACAGGGCAGCTCAGTGGGGGCTGTTGTTGTAATAATCACAGGGTAGCTTAGTGGGGGCTGTTGTTGTAATAATCACAGGGCAGCTTAGTGGGGGCTGTTGTTGTAATAATCACAGGGCAGCTCAGTGGGGGCTGTTGTTGTAATAATCACAGGGCAGCTTAGTGGGGGCTGTTGTTGTAATAATCACAGGGCAGCTTAGTGGGGGCTGTTGTTGTAATAATCACAGGGCAGCTTAGTGGGGGCTGTTGTTGTAATAATCACAGGGCAGCTTAGTGGGGGCTGTTGTTGTAATAATCACAGGGCAGCTTAGTGGGGGCTGTTGTTGTAATAATCACAGGGCAGCTTAGTGGGGGCTGTTGTTGTAATAATCACAGGGCAGCTCAGTGGGGGCTGTTGTTGTAATAATCACAGGGCAGCTTAGTGGGGTCTGTTGTTGTAATAATCACAGGGCAGCTTAGTGGGGGCTGTTGTTGTAATAATCACAGGGCAGCTCAGTGGGGGCTGTTGTTGTAATAATCACAGGGCAGCTTAGTGGGGGCTGTTGTTGTAATAATCACAGGGCAGCTCAGTGGGGGCTGTTGTTGTAATAATCACAGGGCAGCTCAGTGGGGGCTGTTGTTGTAATAATCACAGGGCAGCTCAGTGGGGGCTGTTGTTGTAATAATCACAGGGCAGCTTAGTGGGGGCTGTTGTTGTAATAATCACAGGGCAGCTCAGTGGGGGCTGTTGTTGTAATAATCACAGGGCAGCTTAGTGGGGGCTGTTGTTGTAATAATCACAGGGCAGCTCAGTGGGGGCTGTTGTTGTAATAATCACAGGGCAGCTTAGTGGGGGCTGTTGTTGTAATAATCACAGGGCAGCTTAGTGGGGGCTGTTGTTGTAATAATCACAGGGCAGCTCAGTGGGGGCTGTTGTTGTAATAATCACAGGGCAGCTTAGTGGGGGCTGTTGTTGTAATAATCACAGGGCAGCTTAGTGGGGGCTGTTGTTGTAATAATCACAGGGCAGCTTAGTGGGGGCTGTTGTTGTAATAATCACAGGGCAGCTTAGTGGGGGGCTGTTGTTGTAATAATCACAGGGCAGCTCAGTGGGGGCTGTTGTTGTAATAATCACAGGGCAGCTCAGTGGGGGGCTGTTGTTGTAATAATCACAGGGCAGCTCAGTGGGGGCTGTTGTTGTAATAATCACAGGGCAGCTTAGTGGGGGCTGTTGTTGTAATAATCACAGGGCAGCTCAGTGGGGGCTGTTGTTGTAATAATCACAGGGCAGCTTAGTGGGGGCTGTTGTTGTAATAATCACAGGGCAGCTTAGTGGGGGCTGTTGTTGTAATAATCACAGGGCAGCTTAGTGGGGGCTGTTGTTGTAATAATCACAGGGCAGCTCAGTGGGGGCTGTTGTTGTAATAATCACAGGGCAGCTCAGTGGGGGCTGTTGTTGTAATAATCACAGGGTAGCTTAGTGGGGGCTGTTGTTGTAATAATCACAGGGCAGCTCAGTGGGGGCTGTTGTTGTAATAATCACAGGGTAGCTCAGTGGGGGCTGTTGTTGTAATAATCACAGGGCAGCTTAGTGGGGGCTGTTGTTGTAATAATCACTGGGCAGCTCAGTGGGGGCTGTTGTTGTAATAATCACAGGGCAGCTTAGTGGGGGCTGTTGTTGTAATAATCACAGGGCAGCTCAGTGGGGGCTGTTGTTGTAATAATCACAGGGTAGCTCAGTGGGGGCTGTTGTTGTAATAATCACAGGGCAGCTCAGTGGGGGCTGTTGTTGTAATAATCACAGGGCAGCTTAGTGGGGGGCTGTTGTTGTAATAATCACAGGGCAGCTCAGTGGGGGCTGTTGTTGTAATAATCACAGGGCAGCTCAGTGGGGGCTGTTGTTGTAATAATCACAGGGCAGCTTAGTGGGGGCTGTTGTTGTAATAATCACAGGGCAGCTCAGTGGGGGCTGTTGTTGTAATAATCACAGGGTAGCTCAGTGGGGGCTGTTGTTGTAATAATCACAGGGCAGCTCAGTGGGGGCTGTTGTTGTAATAATCACAGGGCAGCTCAGTGGGGGCTGTTGTTGTAATAATCACAGGGCAGCTCAGTGGGGGCTGTTGTTGTAATAATCACAGGGTAGCTCAGTGGGGGCTGTTGTTGTAATAATCACAGGGCAGCTCAGTGGGGGCTGTTGTTGTAATAATCACAGGGCAGCTTAGTGGGGGCTGTTGTTGTAATAATCACAGGGCAGCTTAGTGGGGGCTGTTGTTGTAATAAACCACAGGGCAGCTCAGTGGGGGCTGTTGTTGTAATAATCACAGGGCAGCTTAGTGGGGGCTGTTGTTGTAATAATCACAGGGCAGCTCAGTGGGGGCTGTTGTTGTAATAATCACAGGGCAGCTCAGTGGGGGCTGTTGTTGTAATAATCACAGGGCAGCTCAGTGGGGGCTGTTGTTGTAATAATCACAGGGCAGCTCAGTGGGGGCTGTTGTTGTAATAATCACAGGGCAGCTCAGTGGGGGCTGTTGTTGTAATAATCACAGGGCAGCTCAGTGGGGGCTGTTGTTGTAATAATCACAGGGCAGCTTAGTGGGGGCTGTTGTTGTAATAATCACAGGGCAGCTTAGTGGGGGCTGTTGTTGTAATAATCACAGGGCAGCTTAGTGGGGGCTGTTGTTGTAATAATCACAGGGCAGCTCAGTGGGGGCTGTTGTTGTAATAATCACAGGGCAGCTTAGTGGGGGCTGTTGTTGTAATAATCACAGGGCAGCTTAGTGGGGGCTGTTGTTGTAATAATCACAGGGCAGCTCAGTGGGGGCTGTTGTTGTAATAATCACAGGGCAGCTTAGTGGGGGCTGTTGTTGTAATAATCACAGGGCAGCTTAGTGGGGGCTGTTGTTGTAATAATCACAGGGCAGCTTAGTGGGGGCTGTTGTTGTAATAATCACAGGGCAGCTTAGTGGGGGGCTGTTGTTGTAATAATCACAGGGCAGCTCAGTGGGGGCTGTTGTTGTAATAATCACAGGGCAGCTCAGTGGGGGGCTGTTGTTGTAATAATCACAGGGCAGCTCAGTGGGGGCTGTTGTTGTAATAATCACAAGGCAGCTTAGTGGGGGCTGTTGTTGTAATAATCACAGGGCAGCTCAGTGGGGGCTGTTGTTGTAATAATCACAGGGCAGCTTAGTGGGGGCTGTTGTTGTAATAATCACAGGGCAGCTCAGTGGGGGCTGTTGTTGTAATAATCACAGGGCAGCTTAGTGGGGGCTGTTGTTGTAATAATCACAGGGCAGCTTAGTGGGGGCTGTTGTTGTAATAATCACAGGGCAGCTTAGTGGGGGCTGTTGTTGTAATAATCACAGGGCAGCTCAGTGGGGGCTGTTGTTGTAATAATCACAGGGTAGCTTAGTGGGGGCTGTTGTTGTAATAATCACAGGGCAGCTCAGTGGGGGCTGTTGTTGTAATAATCACAGGGTAGCTCAGTGGGGGCTGTTGTTGTAATAATCACAGGGCAGCTTAGTGGGGGCTGTTGTTGTAATAATCACAGGGCAGCTCAGTGGGGGCTGTTGTTGTAATAATCACAGGGCAGCTCAGTGGGGGCTGTTGTTGTAATAATCACAGGGTAGCTCAGTGGGGGCTGTTGTTGTAATAATCACAGGGCAGCTCAGTGGGGGCTGTTGTTGTAATAATCACAGGGCAGCTTAGTGGGGGGCTGTTGTTGTAATAATCACAGGGCAGCTCAGTGGGGGCTGTTGTTGTAATAATCACAGGGCAGCTCAGTGGGGGCTGTTGTTGTAATAATCACAGGGCAGCTTAGTGGGGGCTGTTGTTGTAATAATCACAGGGCAGCTCAGTGGGGGCTGTTGTTGTAATAATCACAGGGTAGCTCAGTGGGGGCTGTTGTTGTAATAATCACAGGGCAGCTCAGTGGGGGCTGTTGTTGTAATAATCACAGGGTAGCTCAGTGGGGGCTGTTGTTGTAATAATCACAGGGCAGCTCAGTGGGGGCTGTTGTTGTAATAATCACAGGGCAGCTTAGTGGGGGCTGTTGTTGTAATAATCACAGGGCAGCTTAGTGGGGGCTGTTGTTGTAATAATCACAGGGTAGCTTAGTGGGGGCTGTTGTTGTAATAATCACAGGGCAGCTTAGTGGGGGCTGTTGTTGTAATAATCACAGGGCAGCTCAGTGGGGGCTGTTGTTGTAATAATCACAGGGCAGCTTAGTGGGGGCTGTTGTTGTAATAATCACAGGGCAGCTTAGTGGGGGCTGTTGTTGTAATAATCACAGGGCAGCTTAGTGGGGGCTGTTGTTGTAATAATCACAGGGCAGCTCAGTGGGGGCTGTTGTTGTAATAATCACAGGGCAGCTCAGTGGGGGCTGTTGTTGTAATAATCACAGGGTAGCTTAGTGGGGGCTGTTGTTGTAATAATCACAGGGCAGCTCAGTGGGGGCTGTTGTTGTAATAATCACAGGGTAGCTGGGTGGGGGCTGTTGTTGTAATAATCACAGGGCAGCTTAGTGGGGGCTGTTGTTGTAATAATCACAGGGCAGCTCAGTGGGGGCTGTTGTTGTAATAATCACAGGGCAGCTTAGTGGGGGCTGTTGTTGTAATAATCACAGGGTAGCTCAGTGGGGGCTGTTGTTGTAATAATCACAGGGCAGCTCAGTGGGGGCTGTTGTTGTAATAATCACAGGGCAGCTTAGTGGGGGGCTGTTGTTGTAATAATCACAGGGCAGCTCAGTGGGGGCTGTTGTTGTAATAATCACAGGGCAGCTCAGTGGGGGCTGTTGTTGTAATAATCACAGGGCAGCTTAGTGGGGGCTGTTGTTGTAATAATCACAGGGCAGCTCAGTGGGGGCTGTTGTTGTAATAATCACAGGGTAGCTCAGTGGGGGCTGTTGTTGTAATAATCACAGGGCAGCTCAGTGGGGGCTGTTGTTGTAATAATCACAGGGTAGCTCAGTGGGGGCTGTTGTTGTAATAATCACAGGGCAGCTCAGTGGGGGCTGTTGTTGTAATAATCACAGGGCAGCTTAGTGGGGGCTGTTGTTGTAATAATCACAGGGCAGCTTAGTGGGGGCTGTTGTTGTAATAATCACAGGGTAGCTTAGTGGGGGCTGTTGTTGTAATAATCACAGGGCAGCTTAGTGGGGGCTGTTGTTGTAATAATCACAGGGCAGCTCAGTGGGGGCTGTTGTTGTAATAATCACAGGGCAGCTTAGTGGGGGCTGTTGTTGTAATAATCACAGGGTAGCTCAGTGGGGGCTGTTGTTGTAATAATCACAGGGCAGCTCAGTGGGGGCTGTTGTTGTAATAATCACAGGGCAGCTTAGTGGGGGCTGTTGTTGTAATAATCACAGGGCAGCTTAGTGGGGGCTGTTGTTGTAATAATCACAGGGCAGCTCAGTGGGGGCTGTTGTTGTAATAATCACAGGGTAGCTCAGTGGGGGCTGTTGTTGTAATAATCACAGGGCAGCTTAGTGGGGGCTGTTGTTGTAATAATCACAGGGCAGCTCAGTGGGGGCTGTTGTTGTAATAATCACAGGGCAGCTCAGTGGGGGCTGTTGTTGTAATAATCACAGGGCAGCTCAGTGGGGGCTGTTGTTGTAATAATCACAGGGTAGCTCAGTGGGGGCTGTTGTTGTAATAATCACAGGGCAGCTCAGTGGGGGCTGTTGTTGTAATAATCACAGGGCAGCTTAGTGGGGGCTGTTGTTGTAATAATCACAGGGCAGCTTAGTGGGGGCTGTTGTTGTAATAAACCACAGGGCAGCTCAGTGGGGGCTGTTGTTGTAATAATCACAGGGTAGCTCAGTGGGGGCTGTTGTTGTAATAATCACAGGGCAGCTTAGTGGGGGCTGTTGTTGTAATAATCACAGGGCAGCTTAGTGGGGGCTGTTGTTGTAATAATCACAGGGCAGCTCAGTGGGGGCTGTTGTTGTAATAATCACAGGGCAGCTCAGTGGGGGCTGTTGTTGTAATAATCACAGGGCAGCTCAGTGGGGGCTGTTGTTGTAATAATCACAGGGCAGCTCAGTGGGGGCTGTTGTTGTAATAATCACAGGGCAGCTCAGTGGGGGCTGTTGTTGTAATAATCACAGGGCAGCTCAGTGGGGGCTGTTGTTGTAATAATCACAGGGCAGCTTAGTGGGGGCTGTTGTTGTAATAATCACAGGGCAGCTTAGTGGGGGCTGTTGTTGTAATAATCACAGGGCAGCTTAGTGGGGGCTGTTGTTGTAATAATCACAGGGCAGCTCAGTGGGGGCTGTTGTTGTAATAATCACAGGGCAGCTTAGTGGGGGCTGTTGTTGTAATAATCACAGGGCAGCTTAGTGGGGGCTGTTGTTGTAATAATCACAGGGCAGCTCAGTGGGGGCTGTTGTTGTAATAATCACAGGGCAGCTTAGTGGGGGCTGTTGTTGTAATAATCACAGGGCAGCTTAGTGGGGGCTGTTGTTGTAATAATCACAGGGCAGCTTAGTGGGGGCTGTTGTTGTAATAATCACAGGGCAGCTTAGTGGGGGGCTGTTGTTGTAATAATCACAGGGCAGCTCAGTGGGGGCTGTTGTTGTAATAATCACAGGGCAGCTCAGTGGGGGGCTGTTGTTGTAATAATCACAGGGCAGCTCAGTGGGGGCTGTTGTTGTAATAATCACAAGGCAGCTTAGTGGGGGCTGTTGTTGTAATAATCACAGGGCAGCTCAGTGGGGGCTGTTGTTGTAATAATCACAGGGCAGCTTAGTGGGGGCTGTTGTTGTAATAATCACAGGGCAGCTCAGTGGGGGCTGTTGTTGTAATAATCACAGGGCAGCTTAGTGGGGGCTGTTGTTGTAATAATCACAGGGCAGCTTAGTGGGGGCTGTTGTTGTAATAATCACAGGGCAGCTTAGTGGGGGCTGTTGTTGTAATAATCACAGGGCAGCTCAGTGGGGGCTGTTGTTGTAATAATCACAGGGCAGCTCAGTGGGGGCTGTTGTTGTAATAATCACAGGGTAGCTTAGTGGGGGCTGTTGTTGTAATAATCACAGGGCAGCTCAGTGGGGGCTGTTGTTGTAATAATCACAGGGTAGCTCAGTGGGGGCTGTTGTTGTAATAATCACAGGGCAGCTTAGTGGGGGCTGTTGTTGTAATAATCACAGGGCAGCTCAGTGGGGGCTGTTGTTGTAATAATCACAGGGCAGCTCAGTGGGGGCTGTTGTTGTAATAATCACAGGGTAGCTCAGTGGGGGCTGTTGTTGTAATAATCACAGGGCAGCTCAGTGGGGGCTGTTGTTGTAATAATCACAGGGCAGCTTAGTGGGGGGCTGTTGTTGTAATAATCACAGGGTAGCTCAGTGGGGGCTGTTGTTGTAATAATCACAGGGCAGCTCAGTGGGGGCTGTTGTTGTAATAATCACAGGGCAGCTTAGTGGGGGCTGTTGTTGTAATAATCACAGGGCAGCTCAGTGGGGGCTGTTGTTGTAATAATCACAGGGTAGCTCAGTGGGGGCTGTTGTTGTAATAATCACAGGGCAGCTCAGTGGGGGCTGTTGTTGTAATAATCACAGGGTAGCTCAGTGGGGGCTGTTGTTGTAATAATCACAGGGCAGCTCAGTGGGGGCTGTTGTTGTAATAATCACAGGGCAGCTTAGTGGGGGCTGTTGTTGTAATAATCACAGGGCAGCTTAGTGGGGGCTGTTGTTGTAATAATCACAGGGTAGCTTAGTGGGGGCTGTTGTTGTAATAATCACAGGGCAGCTTAGTGGGGGCTGTTGTTGTAATAATCACAGGGCAGCTCAGTGGGGGCTGTTGTTGTAATAATCACAGGGCAGCTTAGTGGGGGCTGTTGTTGTAATAATCACAGGGCAGCTTAGTGGGGGCTGTTGTTGTAATAATCACAGGGCAGCTTAGTGGGGGCTGTTGTTGTAATAATCACAGGGCAGCTCAGTGGGGGCTGTTGTTGTAATAATCACAGGGCAGCTCAGTGGGGGCTGTTGTTGTAATAATCACAGGGTAGCTTAGTGGGGGCTGTTGTTGTAATAATCACAGGGCAGCTCAGTGGGGGCTGTTGTTGTAATAATCACAGGGTAGCTCAGTGGGGGCTGTTGTTGTAATAATCACAGGGCAGCTTAGTGGGGGCTGTTGTTGTAATAATCACAGGGCAGCTCAGTGGGGGCTGTTGTTGTAATAATCACAGGGCAGCTCAGTGGGGGCTGTTGTTGTAATAATCACAGGGTAGCTCAGTGGGGGCTGTTGTTGTAATAATCACAGGGCAGCTCAGTGGGGGCTGTTGTTGTAATAATCACAGGGCAGCTTAGTGGGGGGCTGTTGTTGTAATAATCACAGGGCAGCTCAGTGGGGGCTGTTGTTGTAATAATCACAGGGCAGCTCAGTGGGGGCTGTTGTTGTAATAATCACAGGGCAGCTCAGTGGGGGCTGTTGTTGTAATAATCACAGGGCAGCTTAGTGGGGGCTGTTGTTGTAATAATCACAGGGCAGCTCAGTGGGGGCTGTTGTTGTAATAATCACAGGGTAGCTCAGTGGGGGCTGTTGTTGTAATAATCACAGGGCAGCTCAGTGGGGGCTGTTGTTGTAATAATCACAGGGTAGCTCAGTGGGGGCTGTTGTTGTAATAATCACAGGGCAGCTCAGTGGGGGCTGTTGTTGTAATAATCACAGGGCAGCTTAGTGGGGGCTGTTGTTGTAATAATCACAGGGCAGCTTAGTGGGGGCTGTTGTTGTAATAATCACAGGGTAGCTTAGTGGGGGCTGTTGTTGTAATAATCACAGGGCAGCTTAGTGGGGGCTGTTGTTGTAATAATCACAGGGCAGCTCAGTGGGGGCTGTTGTTGTAATAATCACAGGGCAGCTTAGTGGGGGCTGTTGTTGTAATAATCACAGGGCAGCTTAGTGGGGGCTGTTGTTGTAATAATCACAGGGCAGCTTAGTGGGGGCTGTTGTTGTAATAATCACAGGGCAGCTCAGTGGGGGCTGTTGTTGTAATAATCACAGGGCAGCTCAGTGGGGGCTGTTGTTGTAATAATCACAGGGTAGCTCAGTGGGGGCTGTTGTTGTAATAATCACAGGGCAGCTCAGTGGGGGCTGTTGTTGTAATAATCACAGGGCAGCTCAGTGGGGGCTGTTGTTGTAATAATCACAGGGCAGCTCAGTGGGGGCTGTTGTTGTAATAATCACAGGGCAGCTCAGTGGGGGCTGTTGTTGTAATAATCACAGGGCAGCTCAGTGGGGGCTGTTGTTGTAATAATCACAGGGCAGCTTAGTGGGGGCTGTTGTTGTAATAATCACAGGGCAGCTCAGTGGGGGCTGTTGTTGTAATAATCACAGGGCAGCTTAGTGGGGGCTGTTGTTGTAATAATCACAGGGCAGCTCAGTGGGGGCTGTTGTTGTAATAATCACAGGGTAGCTCAGTGGGGGCTGTTGTTGTAATAATCACAGGGCAGCTCAGTGGGGGCTGTTGTTGTAATAATCACAGGGTAGCTCAGTGGGGGCTGTTGTTGTAATAATCACAGGGCAGCTTAGTGGGGGCTGTTGTTGTAATAATCACAGGGCAGCTCAGTGGGGGCTGTTGTTGTAATAATCACAGGGCAGCTCAGTGGGGGCTGTTGTTGTAATAATCACAGGGTAGCTCAGTGGGGGCTGTTGTTGTAATAATCACAGGGTAGCTTAGTGGGGGCTGTTGTTGTAATAATCACAGGGCAGCTTAGTGGGGGCTGTTGTTGTAATAATCACAGGGCAGCTCAGTGGGGGCTGTTGTTGTAATAATCACAGGGCAGCTTAGTGGGGGCTGTTGTTGTAATAATCACAGGGCAGCTTAGTGGGGGCTGTTGTTGTAATAATCACAGGGCAGCTTAGTGGGGGCTGTTGTTGTAATAATCACAGGGCAGCTCAGTGGGGGCTGTTGTTGTAATAATCACAGGGCAGCTCAGTGGGGGCTGTTGTTGTAATAATCACAGGGTAGCTTAGTGGGGGCTGTTGTTGTAATAATCACAGGGCAGCTCAGTGGGGGCTGTTGTTGTAATAATCACAGGGTAGCTCAGTGGGGGCTGTTGTTGTAATAATCACAGGGCAGCTCAGTGGGGGCTGTTGTTGTAATAATCACAGGGTAGCTCAGTGGGGGCTGTTGTTGTAATAATCACAGGGCAGCTCAGTGGGGGCTGTTGTTGTAATAATCACAGGGCAGCTTAGTGGGGGCTGTTGTTGTAATAATCACAGGGCAGCTTAGTGGGGGCTGTTGTTGTAATAATCACAGGGTAGCTTAGTGGGGGCTGTTGTTGTAATAATCACAGGGCAGCTTAGTGGGGGCTGTTGTTGTAATAATCACAGGGCAGCTCAGTGGGGGCTGTTGTTGTAATAATCACAGGGCAGCTTAGTGGGGGCTGTTGTTGTAATAATCACAGGGCAGCTTAGTGGGGGCTGTTGTTGTAATAATCACAGGGCAGCTTAGTGGGGGCTGTTGTTGTAATAATCACAGGGCAGCTTAGTGGGGGCTGTTGTTGTAATAATCACAGGGTAGCTCAGTGGGGGCTGTTGTTGTAATAATCACAGGGTAGCTTAGTGGGGGCTGTTGTTGTAATAATCACAGGGCAGCTCAGTGGGGGCTGTTGTTGTAATAATCACAGGGCAGCTCAGTGGGGGCTGTTGTTGTAATAATCACAGGGTAGCTCAGTGGGGGCTGTTGTTGTAATAATCACAGGGCAGCTCAGTGGGGGCTGTTGTTGTAATAATCACAGGGCAGCTCAGTGGGGGCTGTTGTTGTAATAATCACAGGGCAGCTCAGTGGGGGCTGTTGTTGTAATAATCACAGGGCAGCTCAGTGGGGGCTGTTGTTGTAATAATCACAGGGTAGCTCAGTGGGGGCTGTTGTTGTAATAATCACAGGGTAGCTCAGTGGGGGCTGTTGTTGTAATAATCACAGGGCAGCTTAGTGGGGGCTGTTGTTGTAATAATCACAGGGCAGCTTAGTGGGGGCTGTTGTTGTAATAATCACAGGGCAGCTTAGTGGGGGCTGTTGTTGTAATAATCACAGGGCAGCTTAGTGGGGGCTGTTGTTGTAATAATCACAGGGCAGCTTAGTGGGGGCTGTTGTTGTAATAATCACAGGGCAGCTTAGTGGGGGCTGTTGTTGTAATAATCACAGGGCAGCTCAGTGGGGGCTGTTGTTGTAATAATCACAGGGCAGCTTAGTGGGGGCTGTTGTTGTAATAATCACAGGGCAGCTTAGTGGGGGCTGTTGTTGTAATAATCACAGGGCAGCTTAGTGGGGGCTGTTGTTGTAATAATCACAGGGCAGCTCAGTGGGGGCTGTTGTTGTAATAATCACAGGGCAGCTTAGTGGGGGCTGTTGTTGTAATAATCACAGGGCAGCTTAGTGGGGGCTGTTGTTGTAATAATCACAGGGCAGCTTAGTGGGGGCTGTTGTTGTAATAATCACAGGGTAGCTCAGTGGGGGCTGTTGTTGTAATAATCACAGGGCAGCTTAGTGGGGGCTGTTGTTGTAATAATCACAGGGCAGCTCAGTGGGGGCTGTTGTTGTAATAATCACAGGGCAGCTTAGTGGGGGCTGTTGTTGTAATAATCACAGGGCAGCTTAGTGGGGGCTGTTGTTGTAATAATCACAGGGCAGCTTAGTGGGGGCTGTTGTTGTAATAATCACAGGGCAGCTCAGTGGGGGCTGTTGTTGTAATAATCACAGGGCAGCTTAGTGGGGGCTGTTGTTGTAATAATCACAGGGCAGCTCAGTGGGGGCTGTTGTTGTAATAATCACAGGGCAGCTTAGTGGGGGCTGTTGTTGTAATAATCACAGGGTAGCTCAGTGGGGGCTGTTGTTGTAATAATCACAGGGCAGCTTAGTGGGGGCTGTTGTTGTAATAATCACAGGGCAGCTTAGTGGGGGCTGTTGTTGTAATAATCACAGGGCAGCTCAGTGGGGGCTGTTGTTGTAATAATCACAGGGCAGCTCAGTGGGGGCTGTTGTTGTAATAATCACAGGGCAGCTTAGTGGGGGCTGTTGTTGTAATAATCACAGGGTAGCTCAGTGGGGGCTGTTGTTGTAATAATCACAGGGCAGCTCAGTGGGGGCTGTTGTTGTAATAATCACAGGGCAGCTCAGTGGGGGCTGTTGTTGTAATAATCACAGGGCAGCTCAGTGGGGGCTGTTGTTGTAATAATCACAGGGCAGCTTAGTGGGGGCTGTTGTTGTAATAATCACAGGGCAGCTCAGTGGGGGCTGTTGTTGTAATAATCACAGGGCAGCTTAGTGGGGTCTGTTGTTGTAATAATCACAGGGCAGCTTAGTGGGGGCTGTTGTTGTAATAATCACAGGGCAGCTCAGTGGGGGCTGTTGTTGTAATAATCACAGGGCAGCTCAGTGGGGGCTGTTGTTGTAATAATCACAGGGTAGCTCAGTGGGGGCTGTTGTTGTAATAATCACAGGGCAGCTTAGTGGGGGCTGTTGTTGTAATAATCACAGGGCAGCTTAGTGGGGGCTGTTGTTGTAATAATCACAGGGCAGCTTAGTGGGGGCTGTTGTTGTAATAATCACAGGGCAGCTCAGTGGGGGCTGTTGTTGTAATAATCACAGGGCAGCTCAGTGGGGGCTGTTGTTGTAATAATCACAGGGCAGCTCAGTGGGGGCTGTTGTTGTAATAATCACAGGGCAGCTTAGTGGGGGCTGTTGTTGTAATAATCACAGGGCAGCTTAGTGGGGGCTGTTGTTGTAATAATCACAGGGCAGCTCAGTGGGGGCTGTTGTTGTAATAATCACAGGGCAGCTTAGTGGGGGCTGTTGTTGTAATAATCACAGGGCAGCTTAGTGGGGGCTGTTGTTGTAATAATCACAGGGCAGCTTAGTGGGGGCTGTTGTTGTAATAATCACAGGGCAGCTTAGTGGGGGCTGTTGTTGTAATAATCACAGGGTAGCTCAGTGGGGGCTGTTGTTGTAATAATCACAGGGCAGCTTAGTGGGGGCTGTTGTTGTAATAATCACAGGGCAGCTTAGTGGGGGGCTGTTGTTGTAATAATCACAGGGCAGCTCAGTGGGGGCTGTTGTTGTAATAATCACAGGGCAGCTTAGTGGGGGCTGTTGTTGTAATAATCACAGGGCAGCTTAGTGGGGGCTGTTGTTGTAATAATCACAGGGCAGCTTAGTGGGGGCTGTTGTTGTAATAATCACAGGGCAGCTTAGTGGGGGCTGTTGTTGTAATAATCACAGGGTAGCTTAGTGGGGGCTTTTGTTGTAATAACCACAGGGTAGCTTAGTGGGGGCTGTTGTTGTAATAATCACAGGGCAGCTTAGTGGGGGCTGTTGTTGTAATAATCACAGGGCAGCTTAGTGGGGGCTGTTGTTGTAATAATCACAGGGCAGCTTAGTGGGGGCTGTTGTTGTAATAATCACAGGGCAGCTCAGTGGGGGCTGTTGTTGTAATAATCACAGGGCAGCTCAGTGGGGGCTGTTGTTGTAATAATCACAGGGCAGCTCAGTGGGGGCTGTTGTTGTAATAATCACAGGGTAGCTCAGTGGGGGCTGTTGTTGTAATAATCACAGGGCAGCTCAGTGGGGGCTGTTGTTGTAATAATCACAGGGTAGCTTAGTGGGGGCTGTTGTTGTAATAATCACAGGGCAGCTTAGTGGGGGCTGTTGTTGTAATAATCACAGGGCAGCTCAGTGGGGGCTGTTGTTGTAATAATCACAGGGCAGCTTAGTGGGGGCTGTTGTTGTAATAATCACAGGGCAGCTCAGTGGGGGCTGTTGTTGTAATAATCACAGGGCAGCTTAGTGGGGGCTGTTGTTGTAATAATCACAGGGCAGCTCAGTGGGGGCTGTTGTTGTAATAATCACAGGGTAGCTCAGTGGGGGCTGTTGTTGTAATAATCACAGGGCAGCTCAGTGGGGGCTGTTGTTGTAATAATCACAGGGTAGCTTAGTGGGGGCTGTTGTTGTAATAATCACAGGGCAGCTTAGTGGGGGCTGTTGTTGTAATAATCACAGGGCAGCTCAGTGGGGGCTGTTGTTGTAATAATCACAGGGCAGCTTAGTGGGGGCTGTTGTTGTAATAATCACAGGGCAGCTCAGTGGGGGCTGTTGTTGTAATAATCACAGGGCAGCTCAGTGGGGGCTGTTGTTGTAATAATCACAGGGCAGCTCAGTGGGGGCTGTTGTTGTAATAATCACAGGGTAGCTTAGTGGGGGCTGTTGTTGTAATAATCACAGGGCAGCTTAGTGGGGGCTGTTGTTGTAATAATCACAGGGCAGCTTAGTGGGGGCTGTTGTTGTAATAATCACAGGGCAGCTTAGTGGGGGCTGTTGTTGTAATAAGCACAGGGTAGCTTAGTGGGGGCTGTTGTTGTAATAATCACAGGGCAGCTTAGTGGGGGCTGTTGTTGTAATAATCACAGGGCAGCTCAGTGGGGGCTGTTGTTGTAATAATCACAGGGCAGCTTAGTGGGGGCTGTTGTTGTAATAATCACAGGGCAGCTTAGTGGGGGCTGTTGTTGTAATAATCACAGGGCAGCTTAGTGGGGGCTGTTGTTGTAATAATCACAGGGCAGCTTAGTGGGGGCTGTTGTTGTAATAATCACAGGGCAGCTCAGTGGGGGCTGTTGTTGTAATAATCACAGGGCAGCTTAGTGGGGGCTGTTGTTGTAATAATCACAGGGCAGCTTAGTGGGGGCTGTTGTTGTAATAATCACAGGGCAGCTTAGTGGGGGCTGTTGTTGTAATAATCACAGGGCAGCTCAGTGGGGGCTGTTGTTGTAATAATCACAGGGCAGCTCAGTGGGGGCTGTTGTTGTAATAATCACAGGGTAGCTCAGTGGGGGCTGTTGTTGTAATAATCACAGGGCAGCTCAGTGGGGGCTGTTGTTGTAATAATCACAGGGCAGCTCAGTGGGGGCTGTTGTTGTAATAATCACAGGGCAGCTCAGTGGGGGCTGTTGTTGTAATAATCACAGGGCAGCTCAGTGGGGGCTGTTGTTGTAATAATCACAGGGTAGCTCAGTGGGGGCTGTTGTTGTAATAATCACAGGGCAGCTCAGTGGGGGCTGTTGTTGTAATAATCACAGGGCAGCTTAGTGGGGGCTGTTGTTGTAATAATCACAGGGCAGCTTAGTGGGGGCTGTTGTTGTAATAATCACAGGGCAGCTCAGTGGGGGCTGTTGTTGTAATAATCACAGGGTAGCTCAGTGGGGGCTGTTGTTGTAATAATCACAGGGCAGCTTAGTGGGGGCTGTTGTTGTAATAATCACAGGGCAGCTTAGTGGGGGCTGTTGTTGTAATAATCACAGGGCAGCTCAGTGGGGGCTGTTGTTGTAATAATCACAGGGTAGCTCAGTGGGGGCTGTTGTTGTAATAATCACAGGGTAGCTCAGTGGGGGCTGTTGTTGTAATAATCACAGGGCAGCTCAGTGGGGGCTGTTGTTGTAATAATCACAGGGCAGCTTAGTGGGGGCTGTTGTTGTAATAATCACAGGGCAGCTCAGTGGGGGCTGTTGTTGTAATAATCACAGGGCAGCTCAGTGGGGGCTGTTGTTGTAATAATCACAGGGCAGCTTAGTGGGGGCTGTTGTTGTAATAATCACAGGGCAGCTTAGTGGGGGCTGTTGTTGTAATAATCACAGGGCAGCTCAGTGGGGGCTGTTGTTGTAATAATCACAGGGCAGCTTAGTGGGGGCTGTTGTTGTAATAATCACAGGGCAGCTTAGTGGGGGCTGTTGTTGTAATAATCACAGGGCAGCTTAGTGGGGGCTGTTGTTGTAATAATCACAGGGCAGCTCAGTGGGGGCTGTTGTTGTAATAATCACAGGGTAGCTCAGTGGGGGCTGTTGTTGTAATAATCACAGGGCAGCTTAGTGGGGGCTGTTGTTGTAATAATCACAGGGCAGCTCAGTGGGGGCTGTTGTTGTAATAATCACAGGGCAGCTCAGTGGGGGCTGTTGTTGTAATAATCACAGGGCAGCTCAGTGGGGGCTGTTGTTGTAATAATCACAGGGCAGCTTAGTGGGGGCTGTTGTTGTAATAATCACAGGGCAGCTCAGTGGGGGCTGTTGTTGTAATAATCACAGGGTAGCTCAGTGGGGGCTGTTGTTGTAATAATCACAGGGCAGCTTAGTGGGGGCTGTTGTTGTAATAATCACAGGGCAGCTTAGTGGGGGCTGTTGTTGTAATAATCACAGGGCAGCTCAGTGGGGGCTGTTGTTGTAATAATCACAGGGCAGCTCAGTGGGGGCTGTTGTTGTAATAATCACAGGGCAGCTCAGTGGGGGCTGTTGTTGTAATAATCACAGGGTAGCTCAGTGGGGGCTGTTGTTGTAATAATCACAGGGCAGCTTAGTGGGGGCTGTTGTTGTAATAATCACAGGGCAGCTCAGTGGGGGCTGTTGTTGTAATAATCACAGGGCAGCTTAGTGGGGGCTGTTGTTGTAATAATCACAGGGCAGCTTAGTGGGGGCTGTTGTTGTAATAATCACAGGGCAGCTCAGTGGGGGCTGTTGTTGTAATAATCACAGGGCAGCTTAGTGGGGGCTGTTGTTGTAATAATCACAGGGCAGCTTAGTGGGGGCTGTTGTTGTAATAATCACAGGGCAGCTTAGTGGGGGCTGTTGTTGTAATAATCACAGGGCAGCTTAGTGGGGGCTGTTGTTGTAATAATCACAGGGCAGCTCAGTGGGGGCTGTTGTTGTAATAATCACAGGGCAGCTCAGTGGGGGCTGTTGTTGTAATAATCACAGGGTAGCTCAGTGGGGGCTGTTGTTGTAATAATCACAGGGCAGCTCAGTGGGGGCTGTTGTTGTAATAATCACAGGGTAGCTCAGTGGGGGCTGTTGTTGTAATAATCACAGGGCAGCTTAGTGGGGGCTGTTGTTGTAATAATCACAGGGCAGCTCAGTGGGGGCTGTTGTTGTAATAATCACAGGGCAGCTCAGTGGGGGCTGTTGTTGTAATAATCACAGGGCAGCTTAGTGGGGGCTGTTGTTGTAATAATCACAGGGCAGCTCAGTGGGGGCTGTTGTTGTAATAATCACAGGGTAGCTTAGTGGGGGCTGTTGTTGTAATAATCACAGGGCAGCTTAGTGGGGGCTGTTGTTGTAATAATCACAGGGCAGCTTAGTGGGGGCTGTTGTTGTAATAATCACAGGGCAGCTTAGTGGGGGCTGTTGTTGTAATAATCACAGGGCAGCTCAGTGGGGGCTGTTGTTGTAATAATCACAGGGCAGCTTAGTGGGGGCTGTTGTTGTAATAATCACAGGGCAGCTTAGTGGGGGCTGTTGTTGTAATAATCACAGGGCAGCTTAGTGGGGGCTGTTGTTGTAATAAATAAAATAAACCATCCATCCTCCCTCCACCCTCCCTCCATCCTACCTCCATCCTCCCTCCAGCATACACCCACCCTCCCTCCATCCTACCTCCATCCTCCCTCCACCCACCCTCCCTCCACCCTCCACCCACCCTCCCTCCACCCTCCATCCTCCCTCCACCCTCCCTCCATCCTCCCTCCACCCACCCTCCCTCCACCCTCCACCCTCCCTCCACTCTCCCTCCATCCTACCTCCACCCTCCCTCCCTCCACCCACCCTCCCTCCACCCTCCATCCTCCCTCCACCCTCCCTCCATCCTCCCTCCACCCACCCTCCCTCCACCCTCCACCCTCCCTCCACT
>NC_092106.1:52644224-52646724 GCF_045679555.1 Salvelinus alpinus
CAGGTTGGTATAGTAACAACCCCAGAACAGACCACTTCAGGTTGGTATAGTAACAACCCCAGAACAGACCACTTCATGTTGCTATAGTAACAACCCCAGAACAGACCACTTCACGTTGCTATAGTAACAACCCCAGAACAGACCACTTCAGGTTGGTATAGTAACAACCCCAGAACAGACCACTTCATGTTGGTATGGTAACAACCCCAGAACAGACCACTTCACGTTGCTATAGTAACAACCCCAGAACAGACCACTTCAGGTTGGTATAGTAACAACCCCAGAACAGACTACTTCATGTTGGTATGGTAACAACCCCAGAACAGACTACTTCATGTTGGTATGGTAACAACCTCAGGACAGACTATCTCATGTTGCTATAGTAACAACCCCAGAACAGACCACTTCAGGTTGGTATAGTAACAACCCCAGAACAGACTACTTCATGTTGGTATGGTAACAACCTCAGAACAGACTACTTCATGTTGCTATAGTAACAACCCCAGAACAGACCACTTCAGGTTGGTATAGTAACAACCCCAGAACAGACCACTTCAGGTTGGTATAGTAACAACCCCAGAACAGACTACTTCACGTTGCTATAGTAACAACCCCAGAACAGACTACTTCACGTTGCTATAGTAACAACCCCAGAACAGACCACTTCATGTTGCTATAGTAACAACCCCAGAACAGACCACTTCACGTTGCTATAGTAACAACCCCAGAACAGACTACTTCATGTTGAAAATAAATGAAATAATTCAGTAGATACAACACTATTAATATAAATAAATATTTAATAACCATTCATAATGGAATACATGCACTTGGAGTCCATGCCAGAATATCTCTTTGAAAACATAAAAAAAAGTGTTTGTTATTTTGGCCAAATCCTCAGTCACTAAGCCATCTGTTATGAAAATGATGATGATCGTTGATAGGCTGAAACTCTGCTAGGGTTGCACCCGAAACGGTACCCTACTCCCTATATAGTGCACTATGGGCCCTGGTCAAAAGTAGTGCATGATATAGGGGAAAAGGTGCCATTTGGGACACAACCCTGCTCTCCTTACTGATCATTAGCTTAATGGTCTCATTTATCTGAGCAGTCAGATCACAGAGAGTCATAACACGTCTAGATACCTGTTCCAGTTTGGATAAGTAATGCTGCTTTGTTTGTTTCTCTGAGTCGCTTATTACTGTAGTTAGTACATAATATATATATACTGTAGTTAGTACATACTATATATATATATACTGTAGTTAGTACATAATATATATATACTGTAGTTAGTACATAATATATATATATATACTGTAGTTAGTACATAATGTATATATATATATACTGTAGTTAGTACATAATATATATATATATACTGTAGTTAGTACATAATATATATATATATACTGTAGTTAGTACATAATATATATATATACTGTAGTTAGTACATAATATATATATACTGTAGTTAGTACATAATATATATATATATACTGTAGTTAGTACATAATATATATATATATACTGTAGTTAGTACATAATATATATATATATACTGTAGTTAGTACATAATATATATATATATACTGTAGTTAGTACATAATATATATATATATACTGTAGTTAGTACATAATATATATATATACTGTAGTTAGTACATAATATATATATATACTGTAGTTAGTACATAATATATATATACTGTAGTTAGTACAGTAATATATATATTATGTACTAACTACAGTATATATATATATTATGTACTAACTACAGTATATATATATATATTATGTACTAACTACAGTATATATATATATATTATGTACTAACTACAGTATATATATATATACATTATGTACTAACTACAGTATATATATATATATTATGTACTAACTACAGTATATATATATTATGTACTAACTACAGTATATATATATATAGTATGTACTAACTACAGTATATATATATTATGTACTAACTACAGTATATATATATATAGTATGTACTAACTACAGTATATATATATTATGTACTAACTACAGTAATAAGCGACTCAGAGAAACAAACAAAGCAGCATTACTTATCCAAACTGGAACAGGTATCTAGACGTGTTATGACTCTCTGTGATCTGACTGCTCAGATAAATGAGACCATTAAGCTAATGATCAGTAAGGAGAGCAGGGTTGTGTCCCAAATGGCACCTTTTCCCCTATATCATGCACTACTTTTGACCAGGGCCCATAGTGCACTATATAGGGAGTAGGGTACCGTTTCGGGTGCAACCCTAGCAGAGTTTCAGCCTATCAACGATCATCATCATTTTCATAACAGATGGCTTAGTGACTGAGGATTTGGCCAAAATAACAAACACTTTTTTTTATGTTTTCAAAGAGATATTCTGGCATGGACTCCAAGTGCATGTATTCCATTATGAATGGTTATTAAATATTTATTTATATTAATAGTGTTGTATCTACTGAATTATTTCATTT
>NC_092106.1:52651724-52679479 GCF_045679555.1 Salvelinus alpinus
GAGGGAGGGTGAAGGGAGGATGGAGGGAGGGTGAAGGGAGGGTGGAGGGAGGGAGGGTGGAGGGAGGATGGAGGTAGGGTGGAGGGAGGGAGGGTGGAGGGATGATGGAGGGAGGATGGAGGGAGGGTGGAGGGAGGGAGGATGGAGGGAGGAATGGAGGGTGGAGGGAGGGAGGGTGGAGGGAGGGAGGGTGGAGGTAGGATGGAGGGAGAGTGGAGGGAGGATGGAGGGAGGGAGGATGGAGGGAGGGTGGAGGGAGGATGGAGGGTGGAGGGAGGGAGGGTGGAGGGAGGGTGGGTGGAGGGAGGATGGAGGGAGGGTGGAGGGAGGATGGAGGGTGGAGGGAGGGTGGGTGGAGGGAGGGAGGGTGGAGGTAGGATGGAGGGAGAGTGGAGGGAGGATGGAGGGAGGGAGGATGGAGGGAGGGTGGAGGGAGGAATGGAGGGTGGAGGGAGGGAGGGTGGAGGGAGGGTGGGTGGAGGGAGGATGGAGGGAGGATGGAGGGTGGAGGGAGGGAGGGTGGAGGGAGGATGGAGGGAGGGAGGGTGGAGGGAGGGAGGATGGAGGGAGGGTGAAGGGAGGGTGGAGGGAGGATGGAGGGTGGAGGGAGGGAGGGTGGAGGGAGGATGGAGGTAGGGTGGAGGGAGGGAGGGTGGAGGGATGATGGAGGGAGGATGGAGGGAGGGTGGAGGGAGGGAGGGAGGATGGAGGTAGGATGGAGGGAGAGTGGAGGGAGGGTGGAGGGTGGAGGGAGGGTGGGTGGAGGGAGGATGGAGGGAGGGTGGAGGGAGGATGGAGGGTGGAGGGAGGGTGGGTGGAGGGAGGGAGGGTGGAGGTAGGATGGAGGGAGAGTGGAGGGAGGGTGGAGGGTGGAGGGAGGGTGGGTGGAGGGAGGATGGAGGGAGGGTGGAGGGAGGATGGAGGGTGGAGGGAGGGTGGGTGGAGGGTGGAGGGAGGGTGGGTGGAGGGAGGATGGAGGTAGGATGGAGGGAGGGTGGGTGTATGCTGGAGGGAGGATGGAGGTAGGATGGAGGGAGGGTGGAGGGAGGATGGATGGTTTATTTTATTTATTACAACAACAGCCCCCACTAAGCTGCCCTGTGATTATTACAACAACAGCCCCCACTAAGCTGCCCTGTGATTATTACAACAACAGCCCCCACTGAGCTGCCCTGTGATTATTACAACAACAGCCCCCACTAAGCTGCCCTGTGATTATTACAACAACAGCCCCCACTGAGCTGCCCTGTGATTATTACAACAACAGCCCCCACTAAGCTGCCCTGTGATTATTACAACAACAGCCCCCACTGAGCTGCCCTGTGATTATTACAACAACAGCCCCCACTAAGCTGCCCTGTGATTATTACAACAACAGCCCCCACTGAGCTACCCTGTGATTATTACAACAACAGCCCCCACTGAGCTGCCCTGTGATTATTACAACAACAGCCCCCACTGAGCTACCCTGTGATTATTACAACAACAGCCCCCACTGAGCTGCCCTGTGATTATTACAACAACAGCCCCCACTGAGCTGCCCTGTGATTATTACAACAACAGCCCCCACTAAGCTGCCCTGTGATTATTACAACAACAGCCCCCACTAAGCTGCCCTGTGATTATTACAACAACAGCCCCCACTAAGCTGCCCTGTGATTATTACAACAACAGCCCCCACTAAGCTGCCCTGTGATTATTACAACAACAGCCCCCACTGAGCTGCCCTGTGATTATTACAACAACAGCCCCCACTGAGCTGCCCTGTGATTATTACAACAACAGCCCCCACTAAGCTGCCCTGTGATTATTACAACAACAGCCCCCACTAAGCTGCCCTGTGATTATTACAACAACAGCCCCCACTGAGCTACCCTGTGATTATTACAACAACAGCCCCCACTGAGCTACCCTGTGATTATTACAACAACAGCCCCCACTAAGCTGCCCTGTGATTATTACAACAACAGCCCCCACTGAGCTGCCCTGTGATTATTACAACAACAGCCCCCACTAAGCTGCCCTGTGATTATTACAACAACAGCCCCCACTGAGCTGCCCTGTGATTATTACAACAACAGCCCCCACTGAGCTACCCTGTGATTATTACAACAACAGCCCCCACTGAGCTACCCTGTGATTATTACAACAACAGCCCCCACTGAGCTACCCTGTGATTATTACAACAACAGCCCCCACTGAGCTGCCCTGTGATTATTACAACAACAGCCCCCACTGAGCTGCCCTGTGATTATTACAACAACAGCCCCCACTAAGCTGCCCTGTGATTATTACAACAACAGCCCCCACTAAGCTGCCCTGTGATTATTACAACAACAGCCCCCACTGAGCTGCCCTGTGATTATTACAACAACAGCCCCCACTAAGCTGCCCTGTGATTATTACAACAACAGCCCCCACTGAGCTGCCCTGTGATTATTACAACAACAGCCCCCACTGAGCTGCCCTGTGATTATTACAACAACAGCCCCCACTGAGCTGCCCTGTGATTATTACAACAACAGCCCCCACTAAGCTGCCCTGTGATTATTACAACAACAGCCCCCACTAAGCTGCCCTGTGATTATTACAACAACAGCCCCCACTGAGCTACCCTGTGATTATTACAACAACAGCCCCCACTGAGCTGCCCTGTGATTATTACAACAACAGCCCCCACTGAGCTGCCCTGTGATTATTACAACAACAGCCCCCACTGAGCTGCCCTGTGATTATTACAACAACAGCCCCCACTGAGCTGCCCTGTGATTATTACAACAACAGCCCCCACTAAGCTGCCCTGTGATTATTACAACAACAGCCCCCACTGAGCTGCCCTGTGATTATTACAACAACAGCCCCCACTAAGCTGCCCTGTGATTATTACAACAACAGCCCCCACTGAGCTGCCCTGTGATTATTACAACAACAGCCCCCACTGAGCTGCCCTGTGATTATTACAACAACAGCCCCCACTGAGCTGCCCTGTGATTATTACAACAACAGCCCCCACTAAGCTGCCCTGTGATTATTACAACAACAGCCCCCACTGAGCTACCCTGTGATTATTACAACAACAGCCCCCACTGAGCTGCCCTGTGATTATTACAACAACAGCCCCCACTAAGCTGCCCTGTGATTATTACAACAACAGCCCCCACTGAGCTGCCCTGTGATTATTACAACAACAGCCCCCACTAAGCTGCCCTGTGATTATTACAACAACAGCCCCCACTAAGCTGCCCTGTGATTATTACAACAACAGCCCCCACTGAGCTGCCCTGTGATTATTACAACAACAGCCCCCACTGAGCTGCCCTGTGATTATTACAACAACAGCCCCCACTAAGCTGCCCTGTGATTATTACAACAACAGCCCCCACTGAGCTGCCCTGTGATTATTACAACAACAGCCCCCACTGAGCTACCCTGTGATTATTACAACAACAGCCCCCACTGAGCTACCCTGTGATTATTACAACAACAGCCCCCACTGAGCTGCCCTGTGATTATTACAACAACAGCCCCCACTAAGCTGCCCTGTGATTATTACAACAACAGCCCCCACTAAGCTGCCCTGTGATTATTACAACAACAGCCCCCACTGAGCTGCCCTGTGATTATTACAACAACAGCCCCCACTGAGCTACCCTGTGATTATTACAACAACAGCCCCCACTGAGCTGCCCTGTGATTATTACAACAACAGCCCCCACTAAGCTGCCCTGTGATTATTACAACAACAGCCCCCACTAAGCTGCCCTGTGATTATTACAACAACAGCCCCCACTGAGCTGCCCTGTGATTATTACAACAACAGCCCCCACTGAGCTACCCTGTGATTATTACAACAACAGCCCCCACTGAGCTGCCCTGTGATTATTACAACAACAGCCCCCACTGAGCTGCCCTGTGATTATTACAACAACAGCCCCCACTGAGCTGCCCTGTGATTATTACAACAACAGCCCCCACTGAGCTGCCCTGTGATTATTACAACAACAGCCCCCACTGAGCTACCCTGTGATTATTACAACAACAGCCCCCACTGAGCTGCCCTGTGATTATTACAACAACAGCCCCCACTGAGCTGCCCTGTGATTATTACAACAACAGCCCCCACTAAGCTGCCCTGTGATTATTACAACAACAGCCCCCACTAAGCTGCCCTGTGATTATTACAACAACAGCCCCCACTAAGCTGCCCTGTGATTATTACAACAACAGCCCCCACTGAGCTGCCCTGTGATTATTACAACAACAGCCCCCACTAAGCTGCCCTGTGATTATTACAACAACAGCCCCCACTAAGCTGCCCTGTGATTATTACAACAACAGCCCCCACTAAGCTGCCCTGTGATTATTACAACAACAGCCCCCACTAAGCTGCCCTGTGATTATTACAACAACAGCCCCCACTGAGCTGCCCTGTGATTATTACAACAACAGCCCCCACTAAGCTGCCCTGTGATTATTACAACAACAGCCCCCACTAAGCTACCCTGTGATTATTACAACAACAGCCCCCACTGAGCTGCCCTGTGATTATTACAACAACAGCCCCCACTGAGCTACCCTGTGATTATTACAACAACAGCCCCCACTGAGCTGCCCTGTGATTATTACAACAACAGCCCCCACTAAGCTGCCCTGTGATTATTACAACAACAGCCCCCACTGAGCTGCCCTGTGATTATTACAACAACAGCCCCCACTAAGCTGCCCTGTGATTATTACAACAACAGCCCCCACTGAGCTGCCCTGTGATTATTACAACAACAGCCCCCACTAAGCTGCCCTGTGATTATTACAACAACAGCCCCCACTAAGCTACCCTGTGATTATTACAACAACAGCCCCCACTGAGCTGCCCTGTGATTATTACAACAACAGCCCCCACTGAGCTACCCTGTGATTATTACAACAACAGCCCCCACTGAGCTGCCCTGTGATTATTACAACAACAGCCCCCACTGAGCTGCCCTGTGATTATTACAACAACAGCCCCCACTGAGCTGCCCTGTGATTATTACAACAACAGCCCCCACTAAGCTGCCCTGTGATTATTACAACAACAGCCCCCACTAAGCTGCCCTGTGATTATTACAACAACAGCCCCCACTGAGCTACCCTGTGATTATTACAACAACAGCCCCCACTGAGCTGCCCTGTGATTATTACAACAACAGCCCCCACTGAGCTGCCCTGTGATTATTACAACAACAGCCCCCACTGAGCTGCCCTGTGATTATTACAACAACAGACCCCACTGAGCTGCCCTGTGATTATTACAACAACAGCCCCCACTAAGCTGCCCTGTGATTATTACAACAACAGCCCCCACTGAGCTGCCCTGTGATTATTACAACAACAGCCCCCACTGAGCTGCCCTGTGATTATTACAACAACAGCCCCCACTGAGCTGCCCTGTGATTATTACAACAACAGCCCCCACTAAGCTGCCCTGTGATTATTACAACAACAGCCCCCACTGAGCTACCCTGTGATTATTACAACAACAGCCCCCACTGAGCTGCCCTGTGATTATTACAACAACAGCCCCCACTAAGCTGCCCTGTGATTATTACAACAACAGCCCCCACTGAGCTGCCCTGTGATTATTACAACAACAGCCCCCACTGAGCTGCCCTGTGATTATTACAACAACAGCCCCCACTAAGCTGCCCTGTGATTATTACAACAACAGCCCCCACTAAGCTGCCCTGTGATTATTACAACAACAGCCCCCACTGAGCTGCCCTGTGATTATTACAACAACAGCCCCCACTGAGCTGCCCTGTGATTATTACAACAACAGCCCCCACTAAGCTGCCCTGTGATTATTACAACAACAGCCCCCACTGAGCTGCCCTGTGATTATTACAACAACAGCCCCCACTGAGCTACCCTGTGATTATTACAACAACAGCCCCCACTGAGCTACCCTGTGATTATTACAACAACAGCCCCCACTGAGCTGCCCTGTGATTATTACAACAACAGCCCCCACTAAGCTGCCCTGTGATTATTACAACAACAGCCCCCACTAAGCTGCCCTGTGATTATTACAACAACAGCCCCCACTGAGCTGCCCTGTGATTATTACAACAACAGCCCCCACTGAGCTACCCTGTGATTATTACAACAACAGCCCCCACTGAGCTGCCCTGTGATTATTACAACAACAGCCCCCACTAAGCTGCCCTGTGATTATTACAACAACAGCCCCCACTGAGCTGCCCTGTGATTATTACAACAACAGCCCCCACTGAGCTGCCCTGTGATTATTACAACAACAGCCCCCACTGAGCTACCCTGTGATTATTACAACAACAGCCCCCACTGAGCTGCCCTGTGATTATTACAACAACAGCCCCCACTGAGCTGCCCTGTGATTATTACAACAACAGCCCCCACTGAGCTGCCCTGTGATTATTACAACAACAGCCCCCACTGAGCTGCCCTGTGATTATTACAACAACAGCCCCCACTGAGCTACCCTGTGATTATTACAACAACAGCCCCCACTGAGCTGCCCTGTGATTATTACAACAACAGCCCCCACTGAGCTGCCCTGTGATTATTACAACAACAGCCCCCACTAAGCTGCCCTGTGATTATTACAACAACAGCCCCCACTGAGCTGCCCTGTGATTATTACAACAACAGCCCCCACTGAGCTGCCCTGTGATTATTACAACAACAGCCCCCACTAAGCTGCCCTGTGATTATTACAACAACAGCCCCCACTAAGCTGCCCTGTGATTATTACAACAACAGCCCCCACTGAGCTGCCCTGTGATTATTACAACAACAGCCCCCACTGAGCTGCCCTGTGATTATTACAACAACAGCCCCCACTAAGCTGCCCTGTGATTATTACAACAACAGCCCCCACTGAGCTGCCCTGTGATTATTACAACAACAGCCCCCACTGAGCTACCCTGTGATTATTACAACAACAGCCCCCACTGAGCTACCCTGTGATTATTACAACAACAGCCCCCACTGAGCTGCCCTGTGATTATTACAACAACAGCCCCCACTAAGCTGCCCTGTGATTATTACAACAACAGCCCCCACTAAGCTGCCCTGTGATTATTACAACAACAGCCCCCACTGAGCTGCCCTGTGATTATTACAACAACAGCCCCCACTGAGCTACCCTGTGATTATTACAACAACAGCCCCCACTGAGCTGCCCTGTGATTATTACAACAACAGCCCCCACTAAGCTGCCCTGTGATTATTACAACAACAGCCCCCACTAAGCTGCCCTGTGATTATTACAACAACAGCCCCCACTGAGCTGCCCTGTGATTATTACAACAACAGCCCCCACTGAGCTACCCTGTGATTATTACAACAACAGCCCCCACTGAGCTGCCCTGTGATTATTACAACAACAGCCCCCACTGAGCTGCCCTGTGATTATTACAACAACAGCCCCCACTGAGCTGCCCTGTGATTATTACAACAACAGCCCCCACTGAGCTGCCCTGTGATTATTACAACAACAGCCCCCACTGAGCTACCCTGTGATTATTACAACAACAGCCCCCACTGAGCTGCCCTGTGATTATTACAACAACAGCCCCCACTGAGCTGCCCTGTGATTATTACAACAACAGCCCCCACTAAGCTGCCCTGTGATTATTACAACAACAGCCCCCACTAAGCTGCCCTGTGATTATTACAACAACAGCCCCCACTAAGCTGCCCTGTGATTATTACAACAACAGCCCCCACTGAGCTGCCCTGTGATTATTACAACAACAGCCCCCACTAAGCTGCCCTGTGATTATTACAACAACAGCCCCCACTAAGCTGCCCTGTGATTATTACAACAACAGCCCCCACTAAGCTGCCCTGTGATTATTACAACAACAGCCCCCACTAAGCTGCCCTGTGATTATTACAACAACAGCCCCCACTGAGCTGCCCTGTGATTATTACAACAACAGCCCCCACTAAGCTGCCCTGTGATTATTACAACAACAGCCCCCACTAAGCTACCCTGTGATTATTACAACAACAGCCCCCACTGAGCTGCCCTGTGATTATTACAACAACAGCCCCCACTGAGCTACCCTGTGATTATTACAACAACAGCCCCCACTGAGCTGCCCTGTGATTATTACAACAACAGCCCCCACTAAGCTGCCCTGTGATTATTACAACAACAGCCCCCACTGAGCTGCCCTGTGATTATTACAACAACAGCCCCCACTAAGCTGCCCTGTGATTATTACAACAACAGCCCCCACTGAGCTGCCCTGTGATTATTACAACAACAGCCCCCACTAAGCTGCCCTGTGATTATTACAACAACAGCCCCCACTAAGCTACCCTGTGATTATTACAACAACAGCCCCCACTGAGCTGCCCTGTGATTATTACAACAACAGCCCCCACTGAGCTACCCTGTGATTATTACAACAACAGCCCCCACTGAGCTGCCCTGTGATTATTACAACAACAGCCCCCACTGAGCTGCCCTGTGATTATTACAACAACAGCCCCCACTGAGCTGCCCTGTGATTATTACAACAACAGCCCCCACTAAGCTGCCCTGTGATTATTACAACAACAGCCCCCACTAAGCTGCCCTGTGATTATTACAACAACAGCCCCCACTGAGCTACCCTGTGATTATTACAACAACAGCCCCCACTGAGCTGCCCTGTGATTATTACAACAACAGCCCCCACTGAGCTGCCCTGTGATTATTACAACAACAGCCCCCACTGAGCTGCCCTGTGATTATTACAACAACAGACCCCACTGAGCTGCCCTGTGATTATTACAACAACAGCCCCCACTAAGCTGCCCTGTGATTATTACAACAACAGCCCCCACTGAGCTGCCCTGTGATTATTACAACAACAGCCCCCACTGAGCTGCCCTGTGATTATTACAACAACAGCCCCCACTGAGCTGCCCTGTGATTATTACAACAACAGCCCCCACTAAGCTGCCCTGTGATTATTACAACAACAGCCCCCACTGAGCTACCCTGTGATTATTACAACAACAGCCCCCACTGAGCTGCCCTGTGATTATTACAACAACAGCCCCCACTAAGCTGCCCTGTGATTATTACAACAACAGCCCCCACTGAGCTGCCCTGTGATTATTACAACAACAGCCCCCACTGAGCTGCCCTGTGATTATTACAACAACAGCCCCCACTAAGCTGCCCTGTGATTATTACAACAACAGCCCCCACTAAGCTGCCCTGTGATTATTACAACAACAGCCCCCACTGAGCTGCCCTGTGATTATTACAACAACAGCCCCCACTGAGCTGCCCTGTGATTATTACAACAACAGCCCCCACTGAGCTACCCTGTGATTATTACAACAACAGCCCCCACTGAGCTACCCTGTGATTATTACAACAACAGCCCCCACTGAGCTGCCCTGTGATTATTACAACAACAGCCCCCACTAAGCTGCCCTGTGATTATTACAACAACAGCCCCCACTAAGCTGCCCTGTGATTATTACAACAACAGCCCCCACTGAGCTGCCCTGTGATTATTACAACAACAGCCCCCACTGAGCTACCCTGTGATTATTACAACAACAGCCCCCACTGAGCTGCCCTGTGATTATTACAACAACAGCCCCCACTAAGCTGCCCTGTGATTATTACAACAACAGCCCCCACTGAGCTGCCCTGTGATTATTACAACAACAGCCCCCACTGAGCTGCCCTGTGATTATTACAACAACAGCCCCCACTGAGCTACCCTGTGATTATTACAACAACAGCCCCCACTGAGCTGCCCTGTGATTATTACAACAACAGCCCCCACTGAGCTGCCCTGTGATTATTACAACAACAGCCCCCACTGAGCTGCCCTGTGATTATTACAACAACAGCCCCCACTGAGCTGCCCTGTGATTATTACAACAACAGCCCCCACTGAGCTACCCTGTGATTATTACAACAACAGCCCCCACTGAGCTGCCCTGTGATTATTACAACAACAGCCCCCACTGAGCTGCCCTGTGATTATTACAACAACAGCCCCCACTAAGCTGCCCTGTGATTATTACAACAACAGCCCCCACTAAGCTGCCCTGTGATTATTACAACAACAGCCCCCACTAAGCTGCCCTGTGATTATTACAACAACAGCCCCCACTGAGCTGCCCTGTGATTATTACAACAACAGCCCCCACTAAGCTGCCCTGTGATTATTACAACAACAGCCCCCACTAAGCTGCCCTGTGATTATTACAACAACAGCCCCCACTGAGCTGCCCTGTGATTATTACAACAACAGCCCCCACTGAGCTGCCCTGTGATTATTACAACAACAGCCCCCACTAAGCTGCCCTGTGATTATTACAACAACAGCCCCCACTAAGCTGCCCTGTGATTATTACAACAACAGCCCCCACTGAGCTGCCCTGTGATTATTACAACAACAGCCCCCACTAAGCTGCCCTGTGATTATTACAACAACAGCCCCCACTAAGCTACCCTGTGATTATTACAACAACAGCCCCCACTGAGCTGCCCTGTGATTATTACAACAACAGCCCCCACTGAGCTACCCTGTGATTATTACAACAACAGCCCCCACTGAGCTGCCCTGTGATTATTACAACAACAGCCACCACTAAGCTGCCCTGTGATTATTACAACAACAGCCCCCACTGAGCTGCCCTGTGATTATTACAACAACAGCCCCCACTAAGCTGCCCTGTGATTATTACAACAACAGCCCCCACTGAGCTGCCCTGTGATTATTACAACAACAGCCCCCACTAAGCTGCCCTGTGATTATTACAACAACAGCCCCCACTAAGCTACCCTGTGATTATTACAACAACAGCCCCCACTGAGCTGCCCTGTGATTATTACAACAACAGCCCCCACTGAGCTACCCTGTGATTATTACAACAACAGCCCCCACTGAGCTGCCCTGTGATTATTACAACAACAGCCCCCACTGAGCTGCCCTGTGATTATTACAACAACAGCCCCCACTGAGCTGCCCTGTGATTATTACAACAACAGCCCCCACTAAGCTGCCCTGTGATTATTACAACAACAGCCCCCACTAAGCTGCCCTGTGATTATTACAACAACAGCCCCCACTAAGCTGCCCTGTGATTATTACAACAACAGCCCCCACTAAGCTACCCTGTGGTTATTACAACAAAAGCCCCCACTAAGCTACCCTGTGATTATTACAACAACAGCCCCCACTAAGCTGCCCTGTGATTATTACAACAACAGCCCCCACTAAGCTGCCCTGTGATTATTACAACAACAGCCCCCACTAAGCTGCCCTGTGATTATTACAACAACAGCCCCCACTAAGCTGCCCTGTGATTATTACAACAACAGCCCCCACTGAGCTGCCCTGTGATTATTACAACAACAGCCCCCCACTAAGCTGCCCTGTGATTATTACAACAACAGCCCCCACTAAGCTGCCCTGTGATTATTACAACAACAGCCCCCACTGAGCTACCCTGTGATTATTACAACAACAGCCCCCACTAAGCTGCCCTGTGATTATTACAACAACAGCCCCCACTAAGCTGCCCTGTGATTATTACAACAACAGCCCCCACTAAGCTGCCCTGTGATTATTACAACAACAGCCCCCACTAAGCTGCCCTGTGATTATTACAACAACAGCCCCCACTGAGCTGCCCTGTGATTATTACAACAACAGCCCCCACTGAGCTACCCTGTGATTATTACAACAACAGCCCCCACTGAGCTGCCCTGTGATTATTACAACAACAGCCCCCACTAAGCTGCCCTGTGATTATTACAACAACAGCCCCCACTAAGCTGCCCTGTGATTATTACAACAACAGCCCCCACTAAGCTGCCCTGTGATTATTACAACAACAGCCCCCACTAAGCTGCCCTGTGATTATTACAACAACAGCCCCCACTAAGCTGCCCTGTGATTATTACAACAACAGCCCCCACTGAGCTGCCCTGTGATTATTACAACAACAGCCCCCACTGAGCTACCCTGTGATTATTACAACAACAGCCCCCACTGAGCTACCCTGTGATTATTACAACAACAGCCCCCACTGAGCTGCCCTGTGATTATTACAACAACAGCCCCCACTAAGCTGCCCTGTGATTATTACAACAACAGCCCCCACTAAGCTGCCCTGTGATTATTACAACAACAGCCCCCACTGAGCTGCCCTGTGATTATTACAACAACAGCCCCCACTGAGCTACCCTGTGATTATTACAACAACAGCCCCCACTGAGCTGCCCTGTGATTATTACAACAACAGCCCCCACTGAGCTGCCCTGTGATTATTACAACAACAGCCCCCACTGAGCTGCCCTGTGATTATTACAACAACAGCCCCCACTGAGCTGCCCTGTGATTATTACAACAACAGCCCCCACTGAGCTACCCTGTGATTATTACAACAACAGCCCCCACTGAGCTGCCCTGTGATTATTACAACAACAGCCCCCACTGAGCTGCCCTGTGATTATTACAACAACAGCCCCCACTAAGCTGCCCTGTGATTATTACAACAACAGCCCCCACTAAGCTGCCCTGTGATTATTACAACAACAGCCCCCACTAAGCTGCCCTGTGATTATTACAACAACAGCCCCCACTGAGCTGCCCTGTGATTATTACAACAACAGCCCCCACTAAGCTGCCCTGTGATTATTACAACAACAGCCCCCACTAAGCTGCCCTGTGATTATTACAACAACAGCCCCCACTAAGCTGCCCTGTGATTATTACAACAACAGCCCCCACTAAGCTGCCCTGTGATTATTACAACAACAGCCCCCACTGAGCTGCCCTGTGATTATTACAACAACAGCCCCCACTAAGCTGCCCTGTGATTATTACAACAACAGCCCCCACTAAGCTACCCTGTGATTATTACAACAACAGCCCCCACTGAGCTGCCCTGTGATTATTACAACAACAGCCCCCACTGAGCTACCCTGTGATTATTACAACAACAGCCCCCACTGAGCTGCCCTGTGATTATTACAACAACAGCCCCCACTAAGCTGCCCTGTGATTATTACAACAACAGCCCCCACTGAGCTGCCCTGTGATTATTACAACAACAGCCCCCACTAAGCTGCCCTGTGATTATTACAACAACAGCCCCCACTGAGCTGCCCTGTGATTATTACAACAACAGCCCCCACTAAGCTGCCCTGTGATTATTACAACAACAGCCCCCACTAAGCTACCCTGTGATTATTACAACAACAGCCCCCACTGAGCTGCCCTGTGATTATTACAACAACAGCCCCCACTGAGCTACCCTGTGATTATTACAACAACAGCCCCCACTGAGCTGCCCTGTGATTATTACAACAACAGCCCCCACTGAGCTGCCCTGTGATTATTACAACAACAGCCCCCACTGAGCTGCCCTGTGATTATTACAACAACAGCCCCCACTAAGCTGCCCTGTGATTATTACAACAACAGCCCCCACTAAGCTGCCCTGTGATTATTACAACAACAGCCCCCACTGAGCTACCCTGTGATTATTACAACAACAGCCCCCACTGAGCTGCCCTGTGATTATTACAACAACAGCCCCCACTGAGCTGCCCTGTGATTATTACAACAACAGCCCCCACTGAGCTGCCCTGTGATTATTACAACAACAGACCCCACTGAGCTGCCCTGTGATTATTACAACAACAGCCCCCACTAAGCTGCCCTGTGATTATTACAACAACAGCCCCCACTGAGCTGCCCTGTGATTATTACAACAACAGCCCCCACTGAGCTGCCCTGTGATTATTACAACAACAGCCCCCACTGAGCTGCCCTGTGATTATTACAACAACAGCCCCCACTAAGCTGCCCTGTGATTATTACAACAACAGCCCCCACTGAGCTACCCTGTGATTATTACAACAACAGCCCCCACTGAGCTGCCCTGTGATTATTACAACAACAGCCCCCACTAAGCTGCCCTGTGATTATTACAACAACAGCCCCCACTGAGCTGCCCTGTGATTATTACAACAACAGCCCCCACTGAGCTGCCCTGTGATTATTACAACAACAGCCCCCACTAAGCTGCCCTGTGATTATTACAACAACAGCCCCCACTAAGCTGCCCTGTGATTATTACAACAACAGCCCCCACTGAGCTGCCCTGTGATTATTACAACAACAGCCCCCACTGAGCTGCCCTGTGATTATTACAACAACAGCCCCCACTAAGCTGCCCTGTGATTATTACAACAACAGCCCCCACTGAGCTGCCCTGTGATTATTACAACAACAGCCCCCACTGAGCTACCCTGTGATTATTACAACAACAGCCCCCACTGAGCTACCCTGTGATTATTACAACAACAGCCCCCACTGAGCTGCCCTGTGATTATTACAACAACAGCCCCCACTAAGCTGCCCTGTGATTATTACAACAACAGCCCCCACTAAGCTGCCCTGTGATTATTACAACAACAGCCCCCACTGAGCTGCCCTGTGATTATTACAACAACAGCCCCCACTGAGCTACCCTGTGATTATTACAACAACAGCCCCCACTGAGCTGCCCTGTGATTATTACAACAACAGCCCCCACTAAGCTGCCCTGTGATTATTACAACAACAGCCCCCACTGAGCTGCCCTGTGATTATTACAACAACAGCCCCCACTGAGCTGCCCTGTGATTATTACAACAACAGCCCCCACTGAGCTACCCTGTGATTATTACAACAACAGCCCCCACTGAGCTGCCCTGTGATTATTACAACAACAGCCCCCACTGAGCTGCCCTGTGATTATTACAACAACAGCCCCCACTGAGCTGCCCTGTGATTATTACAACAACAGCCCCCACTGAGCTGCCCTGTGATTATTACAACAACAGCCCCCACTGAGCTACCCTGTGATTATTACAACAACAGCCCCCACTGAGCTGCCCTGTGATTATTACAACAACAGCCCCCACTGAGCTGCCCTGTGATTATTACAACAACAGCCCCCACTAAGCTGCCCTGTGATTATTACAACAACAGCCCCCACTAAGCTGCCCTGTGATTATTACAACAACAGCCCCCACTAAGCTGCCCTGTGATTATTACAACAACAGCCCCCACTGAGCTGCCCTGTGATTATTACAACAACAGCCCCCACTAAGCTGCCCTGTGATTATTACAACAACAGCCCCCACTAAGCTGCCCTGTGATTATTACAACAACAGCCCCCACTGAGCTGCCCTGTGATTATTACAACAACAGCCCCCACTGAGCTGCCCTGTGATTATTACAACAACAGCCCCCACTAAGCTGCCCTGTGATTATTACAACAACAGCCCCCACTAAGCTGCCCTGTGATTATTACAACAACAGCCCCCACTGAGCTGCCCTGTGATTATTACAACAACAGCCCCCACTAAGCTGCCCTGTGATTATTACAACAACAGCCCCCACTAAGCTACCCTGTGATTATTACAACAACAGCCCCCACTGAGCTGCCCTGTGATTATTACAACAACAGCCCCCACTGAGCTACCCTGTGATTATTACAACAACAGCCCCCACTGAGCTGCCCTGTGATTATTACAACAACAGCCCCCACTAAGCTGCCCTGTGATTATTACAACAACAGCCCCCACTGAGCTGCCCTGTGATTATTACAACAACAGCCCCCACTAAGCTGCCCTGTGATTATTACAACAACAGCCCCCACTGAGCTGCCCTGTGATTATTACAACAACAGCCCCCACTAAGCTGCCCTGTGATTATTACAACAACAGCCCCCACTAAGCTACCCTGTGATTATTACAACAACAGCCCCCACTGAGCTGCCCTGTGATTATTACAACAACAGCCCCCACTGAGCTACCCTGTGATTATTACAACAACAGCCCCCACTGAGCTGCCCTGTGATTATTACAACAACAGCCCCCACTGAGCTGCCCTGTGATTATTACAACAACAGCCCCCACTGAGCTGCCCTGTGATTATTACAACAACAGCCCCCACTAAGCTGCCCTGTGATTATTACAACAACAGCCCCCACTAAGCTGCCCTGTGATTATTACAACAACAGCCCCCACTAAGCTGCCCTGTGATTATTACAACAACAGCCCCCACTAAGCTACCCTGTGGTTATTACAACAAAAGCCCCCACTAAGCTACCCTGTGATTATTACAACAACAGCCCCCACTAAGCTGCCCTGTGATTATTACAACAACAGCCCCCACTAAGCTGCCCTGTGATTATTACAACAACAGCCCCCACTAAGCTGCCCTGTGATTATTACAACAACAGCCCCCACTAAGCTGCCCTGTGATTATTACAACAACAGCCCCCACTGAGCTGCCCTGTGATTATTACAACAACAGCCCCCCACTAAGCTGCCCTGTGATTATTACAACAACAGCCCCCACTAAGCTGCCCTGTGATTATTACAACAACAGCCCCCACTGAGCTACCCTGTGATTATTACAACAACAGCCCCCACTAAGCTGCCCTGTGATTATTACAACAACAGCCCCCACTAAGCTGCCCTGTGATTATTACAACAACAGCCCCCACTAAGCTGCCCTGTGATTATTACAACAACAGCCCCCACTAAGCTGCCCTGTGATTATTACAACAACAGCCCCCACTGAGCTGCCCTGTGATTATTACAACAACAGCCCCCACTGAGCTACCCTGTGATTATTACAACAACAGCCCCCACTGAGCTGCCCTGTGATTATTACAACAACAGCCCCCACTAAGCTGCCCTGTGATTATTACAACAACAGCCCCCACTAAGCTGCCCTGTGATTATTACAACAACAGCCCCCACTAAGCTGCCCTGTGATTATTACAACAACAGCCCCCACTAAGCTGCCCTGTGATTATTACAACAACAGCCCCCACTAAGCTGCCCTGTGATTATTACAACAACAGCCCCCACTAAGCTGCCCTGTGATTATTACAACAACAGCCCCCACTAAGCTGCCCTGTGATTATTACAACAACAGCCCCCCCACTAAGCTGCCCTGTGATTATTACAACAACAGCCCCCACTGAGCTGCCCTGTGATTATTACAACAACAGCCCCCACTAAGCTGCCCTGTGATTATTACAACAACAGCCCCCACTGAGCTGCCCTGTGATTATTACAACAACAGCCCCCACTAAGCTGCCCTGTGATTATTACAACAACAGCCCCCACTAAGCTGCCCTGTGATTATTACAACAACAGCCCCCACTGAGCTGCCCTGTGATTATTACAACAACAGCCCCCACTGAGCTGCCCTGTGATTATTACAACAACAGCCCCCACTGAGCTGCCCTGTGATTATTACAACAACAGCCCCCACTAAGCTGCCCTGTGATTATTACAACAACAGCCCCCACTAAGCTGCCCTGTGATTATTACAACAACAGCCCCCACTAAGCTGCCCTGTGATTATTACAACAACAGCCCCCACTGAGCTACCCTGTGATTATTACAACAACAGCCCCCACTGAGCTACCCTGTGATTATTACAACAACAGCCCCCACTAAGCTGCCCTGTGATTATTACAACAACAGCCCCCACTGAGCTGCCCTGTGATTATTACAACAACAGCCCCCACTGAGCTGCCCTGTGATTATTACAACAACAGCCCCCCACTAAGCTGCCCTGTGATTATTACAACAACAGCCCCCACTGAGCTGCCCTGTGATTATTACAACAACAGCCCCCACTGAGCTACCCTGTGATTATTACAACAACAGCCCCCACTGAGCTGCCCTGTGATTATTACAACAACAGCCCCCACTAAGCTGCCCTGTGATTATTACAACAACAGCCCCCACTGAGCTGCCCTGTGATTATTACAACAACAGCCCCCACTAAGCTGCCCTGTGATTATTACAACAACAGCCCCCACTGAGCTACCCTGTGATTATTACAACAACAGCCCCCACTGAGCTGCCCTGTGATTATTACAACAACAGCCCCCACTGAGCTGCCCTGTGATTATTACAACAACAGCCCCCCACTAAGCTGCCCTGTGATTATTACAACAACAGCCCCCACTAAGCTGCCCTGTGATTATTACAACAACAGCCCCCCACTGAGCTGCCCTGTGATTATTACAACAACAGCCCCCACTGAGCTGCCCTGTGATTATTACAACAACAGCCCCCCACTGAGCTGCCCTGTGATTATTACAACAACAGCCCCCACTAAGCTGCCCTGTGATTATTACAACAACAGCCCCCACTGAGCTGCCCTGTGATTATTACAACAACAGCCCCCACTGAGCTGCCCTGTGATTATTACAACAACAGCCCCCCACTAAGCTGCCCTGTGATTATTACAACAACAGCCCCCACTGAGCTGCCCTGTGATTATTACAACAACAGCCCCCACTAAGCTGCCCTGTGATTATTACAACAACAGCCCCCACTGAGCTGCCCTGTGATTATTACAACAACAGCCCCCACTGAGCTGCCCTGTGATTATTACAACAACAGCCCCCCACTAAGCTGCCCTGTGATTATTACAACAACAGCCCCCACTGAGCTGCCCTGTGATTATTACAACAACAGCCCCCACTGAGCTACCCTGTGATTATTACAACAACAGCCCCCACTGAGCTGCCCTGTGATTATTACAACAACAGCCCCCACTAAGCTGCCCTGTGATTATTACAACAACAGCCCCCACTGAGCTGCCCTGTGATTATTACAACAACAGCCCCCACTAAGCTGCCCTGTGATTATTACAACAACAGCCCCCACTGAGCTACCCTGTGATTATTACAACAACAGCCCCCACTGAGCTGCCCTGTGATTATTACAACAACAGCCCCCACTGAGCTGCCCTGTGATTATTACAACAACAGCCCCCACTAAGCTACCCTGTGATTATTACAACAACAGCCCCCACTGAGCTGCCCTGTGATTATTACAACAACAGCCCCCACTGAGCTGCCCTGTGATTATTACAACAACAGCCCCCCACTAAGCTGCCCTGTGATTATTACAACAACAGCCCCCACTAAGCTGCCCTGTGATTATTACAACAACAGCCCCCCACTGAGCTGCCCTGTGATTATTACAACAACAGCCCCCACTGAGCTGCCCTGTGATTATTACAACAACAGCCCCCCACTGAGCTGCCCTGTGATTATTACAACAACAGCCCCCACTAAGCTGCCCTGTGATTATTACAACAACAGCCCCCACTGAGCTGCCCTGTGATTATTACAACAACAGCCCCCACTGAGCTGCCCTGTGATTATTACAACAACAGCCCCCACTGAGCTGCCCTGTGATTATTACAACAACAGCCCCCACTAAGCTGCCCTGTGATTATTACAACAACAGCCCCCACTAAGCTGCCCTGTGATTATTACAACAACAGCCCCCACTGAGCTACCCTGTGATTATTACAACAACAGCCCCCACTGAGCTGCCCTGTGATTATTACAACAACAGCCCCCACTGAGCTGCCCTGTGATTATTACAACAACAGCCCCCACTGAGCTGCCCTGTGATTATTACAACAACAGACCCCACTGAGCTGCCCTGTGATTATTACAACAACAGCCCCCACTAAGCTGCCCTGTGATTATTACAACAACAGCCCCCACTGAGCTGCCCTGTGATTATTACAACAACAGCCCCCACTGAGCTGCCCTGTGATTATTACAACAACAGCCCCCACTGAGCTGCCCTGTGATTATTACAACAACAGCCCCCACTAAGCTGCCCTGTGATTATTACAACAACAGCCCCCACTGAGCTACCCTGTGATTATTACAACAACAGCCCCCACTGAGCTGCCCTGTGATTATTACAACAACAGCCCCCACTAAGCTGCCCTGTGATTATTACAACAACAGCCCCCACTGAGCTGCCCTGTGATTATTACAACAACAGCCCCCACTGAGCTGCCCTGTGATTATTACAACAACAGCCCCCACTAAGCTGCCCTGTGATTATTACAACAACAGCCCCCACTAAGCTGCCCTGTGATTATTACAACAACAGCCCCCACTGAGCTGCCCTGTGATTATTACAACAACAGCCCCCACTGAGCTGCCCTGTGATTATTACAACAACAGCCCCCACTAAGCTGCCCTGTGATTATTACAACAACAGCCCCCACTGAGCTGCCCTGTGATTATTACAACAACAGCCCCCACTGAGCTACCCTGTGATTATTACAACAACAGCCCCCACTGAGCTACCCTGTGATTATTACAACAACAGCCCCCACTGAGCTGCCCTGTGATTATTACAACAACAGCCCCCACTAAGCTGCCCTGTGATTATTACAACAACAGCCCCCACTAAGCTGCCCTGTGATTATTACAACAACAGCCCCCACTGAGCTGCCCTGTGATTATTACAACAACAGCCCCCACTGAGCTACCCTGTGATTATTACAACAACAGCCCCCACTGAGCTGCCCTGTGATTATTACAACAACAGCCCCCACTAAGCTGCCCTGTGATTATTACAACAACAGCCCCCACTAAGCTGCCCTGTGATTATTACAACAACAGCCCCCACTGAGCTGCCCTGTGATTATTACAACAACAGCCCCCACTGAGCTACCCTGTGATTATTACAACAACAGCCCCCACTGAGCTGCCCTGTGATTATTACAACAACAGCCCCCACTGAGCTGCCCTGTGATTATTACAACAACAGCCCCCACTGAGCTGCCCTGTGATTATTACAACAACAGCCCCCACTGAGCTGCCCTGTGATTATTACAACAACAGCCCCCACTGAGCTACCCTGTGATTATTACAACAACAGCCCCCACTGAGCTGCCCTGTGATTATTACAACAACAGCCCCCACTGAGCTGCCCTGTGATTATTACAACAACAGCCCCCACTAAGCTGCCCTGTGATTATTACAACAACAGCCCCCACTAAGCTGCCCTGTGATTATTACAACAACAGCCCCCACTAAGCTGCCCTGTGATTATTACAACAACAGCCCCCACTGAGCTGCCCTGTGATTATTACAACAACAGCCCCCACTAAGCTGCCCTGTGATTATTACAACAACAGCCCCCACTAAGCTGCCCTGTGATTATTACAACAACAGCCCCCACTAAGCTGCCCTGTGATTATTACAACAACAGCCCCCACTAAGCTGCCCTGTGATTATTACAACAACAGCCCCCACTGAGCTGCCCTGTGATTATTACAACAACAGCCCCCACTAAGCTGCCCTGTGATTATTACAACAACAGCCCCCACTAAGCTACCCTGTGATTATTACAACAACAGCCCCCACTGAGCTGCCCTGTGATTATTACAACAACAGCCCCCACTGAGCTACCCTGTGATTATTACAACAACAGCCCCCACTGAGCTGCCCTGTGATTATTACAACAACAGCCCCCACTAAGCTGCCCTGTGATTATTACAACAACAGCCCCCACTAAGCTGCCCTGTGATTATTACAACAACAGCCCCCACTGAGCTGCCCTGTGATTATTACAACAACAGCCCCCACTAAGCTGCCCTGTGATTATTACAACAACAGCCCCCACTGAGCTGCCCTGTGATTATTACAACAACAGCCCCCACTAAGCTGCCCTGTGATTATTACAACAACAGCCCCCACTGAGCTGCCCTGTGATTATTACAACAACAGCCCCCACTAAGCTGCCCTGTGATTATTACAACAACAGCCCCCACTGAGCTGCCCTGTGATTATTACAACAACAGCCCCCACTAAGCTGCCCTGTGATTATTACAACAACAGCCCCCACTAAGCTACCCTGTGATTATTACAACAACAGCCCCCACTGAGCTGCCCTGTGATTATTACAACAACAGCCCCCACTGAGCTACCCTGTGATTATTACAACAACAGCCCCCACTGAGCTGCCCTGTGATTATTACAACAACAGCCCCCACTGAGCTGCCCTGTGATTATTACAACAACAGCCCCCACTGAGCTGCCCTGTGATTATTACAACAACAGCCCCCACTAAGCTGCCCTGTGATTATTACAACAACAGCCCCCACTAAGCTGCCCTGTGATTATTACAACAACAGCCCCCACTGAGCTACCCTGTGATTATTACAACAACAGCCCCCACTGAGCTGCCCTGTGATTATTACAACAACAGCCCCCACTGAGCTGCCCTGTGATTATTACAACAACAGCCCCCACTGAGCTGCCCTGTGATTATTACAACAACAGACCCCACTGAGCTGCCCTGTGATTATTACAACAACAGCCCCCACTAAGCTGCCCTGTGATTATTACAACAACAGCCCCCACTGAGCTGCCCTGTGATTATTACAACAACAGCCCCCACTGAGCTGCCCTGTGATTATTACAACAACAGCCCCCACTGAGCTGCCCTGTGATTATTACAACAACAGCCCCCACTAAGCTGCCCTGTGATTATTACAACAACAGCCCCCACTGAGCTGCCCTGTGATTATTACAACAACAGCCCCCACTAAGCTGCCCTGTGATTATTACAACAACAGCCCCCACTAAGCTGCCCTGTGATTATTACAACAACAGCCCCCACTAAGCTGCCCTGTGATTATTACAACAACAGCCCCCACTAAGCTGCCCTGTGATTATTACAACAACAGCCCCCACTGAGCTGCCCTGTGATTATTACAACAACAGCCCCCACTAAGCTGCCCTGTGATTATTACAACAACAGCCCCCACTAAGCTACCCTGTGATTATTACAACAACAGCCCCCACTGAGCTGCCCTGTGATTATTACAACAACAGCCCCCACTGAGCTACCCTGTGATTATTACAACAACAGCCCCCACTGAGCTGCCCTGTGATTATTACAACAACAGCCCCCACTAAGCTACCCTGTGATTATTACAACAACAGCCCCCACTGAGCTGCCCTGTGATTATTACAACAACAGCCCCCACTGAGCTACCCTGTGATTATTACAACAACAGCCCCCACTGAGCTGCCCTGTGATTATTACAACAACAGCCCCCACTGAGCTGCCCTGTGATTATTACAACAACAGCCCCCACTGAGCTGCCCTGTGATTATTACAACAACAGCCCCCACTAAGCTGCC
This sequence comes from Salvelinus alpinus, assembly GCF_045679555.1. Classification (NCBI taxonomy): domain Eukaryota; kingdom Metazoa; phylum Chordata; class Actinopteri; order Salmoniformes; family Salmonidae; genus Salvelinus; species Salvelinus alpinus. Next base: position 52,674,777 of record NC_092106.1, read on the forward strand.
CTGTGATTATTACAACAACAGCCCCCACTAAGCTGCCCTGTGATTATTACAACAACAGCCCCCACTGAGCTACCCTGTGATTATTACAACAACAGCCCCCACTGAGCTGCCCTGTGATTATTACAACAACAGCCCCCACTGAGCTGCCCTGTGATTATTACAACAACAGCCCCCACTGAGCTGCCCTGTGATTATTACAACAACAGACCCCACTGAGCTGCCCTGTGATTATTACAACAACAGCCCCCACTAAGCTGCCCTGTGATTATTACAACAACAGCCCCCACTGAGCTGCCCTGTGATTATTACAACAACAGCCCCCACTGAGCTGCCCTGTGATTATTACAACAACAGCCCCCACTGAGCTGCCCTGTGATTATTACAACAACAGCCCCCACTAAGCTGCCCTGTGATTATTACAACAACAGCCCCCACTGAGCTACCCTGTGATTATTACAACAACAGCCCCCACTGAGCTGCCCTGTGATTATTACAACAACAGCCCCCACTAAGCTGCCCTGTGATTATTACAACAACAGCCCCCACTGAGCTGCCCTGTGATTATTACAACAACAGCCCCCACTGAGCTGCCCTGTGATTATTACAACAACAGCCCCCACTAAGCTGCCCTGTGATTATTACAACAACAGCCCCCACTAAGCTGCCCTGTGATTATTACAACAACAGCCCCCACTGAGCTGCCCTGTGATTATTACAACAACAGCCCCCACTGAGCTGCCCTGTGATTATTACAACAACAGCCCCCACTAAGCTGCCCTGTGATTATTACAACAACAGCCCCCACTGAGCTGCCCTGTGATTATTACAACAACAGCCCCCACTGAGCTACCCTGTGATTATTACAACAACAGCCCCCACTGAGCTACCCTGTGATTATTACAACAACAGCCCCCACTGAGCTGCCCTGTGATTATTACAACAACAGCCCCCACTAAGCTGCCCTGTGATTATTACAACAACAGCCCCCACTAAGCTGCCCTGTGATTATTACAACAACAGCCCCCACTGAGCTGCCCTGTGATTATTACAACAACAGCCCCCACTGATCTACCCTGTGATTATTACAACAACAGCCCCCACTGAGCTGCCCTGTGATTATTACAACAACAGCCCCCACTAAGCTGCCCTGTGATTATTACAACAACAGCCCCCACTGAGCTGCCCTGTGATTATTACAACAACAGCCCCCACTGAGCTGCCCTGTGATTATTACAACAACAGCCCCCACTGAGCTACCCTGTGATTATTACAACAACAGCCCCCACTGAGCTGCCCTGTGATTATTACAACAACAGCCCCCACTGAGCTGCCCTGTGATTATTACAACAACAGCCCCCACTGAGCTGCCCTGTGATTATTACAACAACAGCCCCCACTGAGCTGCCCTGTGATTATTACAACAACAGCCCCCACTGAGCTACCCTGTGATTATTACAACAACAGCCCCCACTGAGCTGCCCTGTGATTATTACAACAACAGCCCCCACTGAGCTGCCCTGTGATTATTACAACAACAGCCCCCACTAAGCTGCCCTGTGATTATTACAACAACAGCCCCCACTAAGCTGCCCTGTGATTATTACAACAACAGCCCCCACTAAGCTGCCCTGTGATTATTACAACAACAGCCCCCACTGAGCTGCCCTGTGATTATTACAACAACAGCCCCCACTAAGCTGCCCTGTGATTATTACAACAACAGCCCCCACTAAGCTGCCCTGTGATTATTACAACAACAGCCCCCACTAAGCTGCCCTGTGATTATTACAACAACAGCCCCCACTAAGCTGCCCTGTGATTATTACAACAACAGCCCCCACTGAGCTGCCCTGTGATTATTACAACAACAGCCCCCACTAAGCTGCCCTGTGATTATTACAACAACAGCCCCCACTAAGCTACCCTGTGATTATTACAACAACAGCCCCCACTGAGCTGCCCTGTGATTATTACAACAACAGCCCCCACTGAGCTACCCTGTGATTATTACAACAACAGCCCCCACTGAGCTGCCCTGTGATTATTACAACAACAGCCCCCACTAAGCTGCCCTGTGATTATTACAACAACAGCCCCCACTGAGCTGCCCTGTGATTATTACAACAACAGCCCCCACTAAGCTGCCCTGTGATTATTACAACAACAGCCCCCACTGAGCTGCCCTGTGATTATTACAACAACAGCCCCCACTAAGCTGCCCTGTGATTATTACAACAACAGCCCCCACTAAGCTACCCTGTGATTATTACAACAACAGCCCCCACTGAGCTGCCCTGTGATTATTACAACAACAGCCCCCACTGAGCTACCCTGTGATTATTACAACAACAGCCCCCACTGAGCTGCCCTGTGATTATTACAACAACAGCCCCCACTGAGCTGCCCTGTGATTATTACAACAACAGCCCCCACTGAGCTGCCCTGTGATTATTACAACAACAGCCCCCACTAAGCTGCCCTGTGATTATTACAACAACAGCCCCCACTAAGCTGCCCTGTGATTATTACAACAACAGCCCCCACTAAGCTGCCCTGTGATTATTACAACAACAGCCCCCACTAAGCTACCCTGTGGTTATTACAACAAAAGCCCCCACTAAGCTACCCTGTGATTATTACAACAACAGCCCCCACTAAGCTGCCCTGTGATTATTACAACAACAGCCCCCACTAAGCTGCCCTGTGATTATTACAACAACAGCCCCCACTAAGCTGCCCTGTGATTATTACAACAACAGCCCCCACTAAGCTGCCCTGTGATTATTACAACAACAGCCCCCACTGAGCTGCCCTGTGATTATTACAACAACAGCCCCCCACTAAGCTGCCCTGTGATTATTACAACAACAGCCCCCACTAAGCTGCCCTGTGATTATTACAACAACAGCCCCCACTAAGCTGCCCTGTGATTATTACAACAACAGCCCCCACTGAGCTACCCTGTGATTATTACAACAACAGCCCCCACTAAGCTGCCCTGTGATTATTACAACAACAGCCCCCACTAAGCTGCCCTGTGATTATTACAACAACAGCCCCCACTAAGCTGCCCTGTGATTATTACAACAACAGCCCCCACTAAGCTGCCCTGTGATTATTACAACAACAGCCCCCACTGAGCTGCCCTGTGATTATTACAACAACAGCCCCCACTGAGCTACCCTGTGATTATTACAACAACAGCCCCCACTGAGCTGCCCTGTGATTATTACAACAACAGCCCCCACTAAGCTGCCCTGTGATTATTACAACAACAGCCCCCACTAAGCTGCCCTGTGATTATTACAACAACAGCCCCCACTAAGCTGCCCTGTGATTATTACAACAACAGCCCCCACTAAGCTGCCCTGTGATTATTACAACAACAGCCCCCACTAAGCTGCCCTGTGATTATTACAACAACAGCCCCCACTAAGCTGCCCTGTGATTATTACAACAACAGCCCCCACTAAGCTGCCCTGTGATTATTACAACAACAGCCCCCCCACTAAGCTGCCCTGTGATTATTACAACAACAGCCCCCACTGAGCTGCCCTGTGATTATTACAACAACAGCCCCCACTAAGCTGCCCTGTGATTATTACAACAACAGCCCCCACTGAGCTGCCCTGTGATTATTACAACAACAGCCCCCACTAAGCTGCCCTGTGATTATTACAACAACAGCCCCCACTAAGCTGCCCTGTGATTATTACAACAACAGCCCCCACTGAGCTGCCCTGTGATTATTACAACAACAGCCCCCACTGAGCTGCCCTGTGATTATTACAACAACAGCCCCCACTGAGCTGCCCTGTGATTATTACAACAACAGCCCCCACTAAGCTGCCCTGTGATTATTACAACAACAGCCCCCACTAAGCTGCCCTGTGATTATTACAACAACAGCCCCCACTAAGCTGCCCTGTGATTATTACAACAACAGCCCCCACTGAGCTACCCTGTGATTATTACAACAACAGCCCCCACTGAGCTACCCTGTGATTATTACAACAACAGCCCCCACTAAGCTGCCCTGTGATTATTACAACAACAGCCCCCACTGAGCTGCCCTGTGATTATTACAACAACAGCCCCCACTGAGCTGCCCTGTGATTATTACAACAACAGCCCCCCACTAAGCTGCCCTGTGATTATTACAACAACAGCCCCCACTGAGCTGCCCTGTGATTATTACAACAACAGCCCCCACTGAGCTACCCTGTGATTATTACAACAACAGCCCCCACTGAGCTGCCCTGTGATTATTACAACAACAGCCCCCACTAAGCTGCCCTGTGATTATTACAACAACAGCCCCCACTGAGCTGCCCTGTGATTATTACAACAACAGCCCCCACTAAGCTGCCCTGTGATTATTACAACAACAGCCCCCACTGAGCTACCCTGTGATTATTACAACAACAGCCCCCACTGAGCTGCCCTGTGATTATTACAACAACAGCCCCCACTGAGCTGCCCTGTGATTATTACAACAACAGCCCCCACTAAGCTACCCTGTGATTATTACAACAACAGCCCCCACTGAGCTGCCCTGTGATTATTACAACAACAGCCCCCACTGAGCTGCCCTGTGATTATTACAACAACAGCCCCCCACTAAGCTGCCCTGTGATTATTACAACAACAGCCCCCACTAAGCTGCCCTGTGATTATTACAACAACAGCCCCCCACTGAGCTG
>NC_092106.1:52679579-52697289 GCF_045679555.1 Salvelinus alpinus
TCTGTCATGTTTTGTCTTTGATCATGTCTTGTCCCTGTGCTTCCCTCTGCTGGTCTTATTAGGTTCTTTCTCTTTCTCTCTCTATCGTTCCGTTCATGCTCCCAGCTGTTTCTCATTCTCCCTACGACCTCATTTACTCTTTCACACCTGTCCCCTATTTTGCCCTCTGATTAGAGTCCCTATTTCTCCCTCTGTTTTCCGCTCCTGTCCTTGTCGGATTCTTGTTTGATGTTTGCAGTTCCTGTGTCTTGTTCCGCCCTGTCGTGTTCTTTTGCCTTCTTCAGATGCTGCGTGTGAGCAGGTGTCTATGTCAGCTACGGCCTGTGCCTTCCTGAAGCGACCTGCAGTCTGTGGTCGCGTCTCCAGTCGTTCCTCTCTATTGACGAGAGGATTTCAGTTTCCTGTTTTGGATTTCCATTGATTTATATCCAGGAGTATCATTATTTGTTTTATACTGGAATAAAGACTCTGTTACTATTACGTCGCTTTTGGGTCCTCATTCATCGGCATAACAGAAGAATCCGACCAAGAATGGACCCAGCGACTACGGATTCTCTCAACACTGCCGTCGAGTTCCAGGGAGCTATGCTCGGCAGACACGAGCAGGAATTGTTTGCTGCTCGTCATGCCGTTGAGACCCTGGCCGCTCAGGTCTCCGATCTCTCTGGACAGTTTCAGAGTCTTCGTCTCGTGCCACCAGCTACTTCCTGGTCTTCCGAGTCTCCGGAACCTAGGGTTAATAACCCACCATGTTACTCTGGGCAGCCCACTGAGTGTCGCTCCTTTCTCACCCAGTGTGATATTGTGTTCTCTCTCCAGCCCAACACGTACTCAAGAGAGAGAGCTCGGATCGCTTACGTCATATCACTCCTTACTGGTCGGGCTCGGGAGTGGGGCACAGCTATCTGGGAGGCAAGGGCTGAGTGTTCTAACGATTATCAGAACTTTAAAGAGGAGATGATACGGGTTTTTGATCGTTCAGTTTTTGGGAAGGAGGCTTCCAGGGCCCTGGCTTCCCTATGTCAAGGTGATCGATCCATAACGGATTACTCTATAGAGTTTCGCACTCTTGCTGCCTCCAGTGACTGGAACGAGCCGGCGTTGCTCGCTCGTTTTCTGGAGGGACTTCACGCTGAGGTTAAGGATGAGATTCTCTCCCGGGAGGTTCCTTCCAGCGTGGACTCTTTGATTGCACTCGCCATCCGCATAGAACGACGGATAGATCTTCGTCATCGAGCTCGTGGAAGAGAGCTCGCGTTAACGGTGCTTCCCCTCTCCGCATCTCAACCATCTCCTCCCACCGGCTCAGAGACTGAGCCCATGCAGCTGGGAGGTATTCGCATCTCGACTAAGGAGAGGGAACGGAGAATCACCAACCGCCTTTGCCTCTATTGCGGTTCTGCTGGACATTTTGTCATGTCATGTCCAGTAAAAGCCAGAGCTCATCAGTAAGCGGAGGGCTACTGGTGAGCGCTACTACTCAGGTCTCTCCATCAAGATCCTGTACTACCTTGTCGGTCCATCTACGCTGGACCGGTTCGGCTGCTTCCTGCAGTGCTTTGATAGACTCAGGGGCTGAGGGTTGTTTTATGGACGAAGCATGGGCTCGGAAACATGACATTCCTCTCAGACAGTTAGGGAAGCCCACGCCCATGTTCGCCTTAGATGGTAGTCTTCTCCCCAGTATCAGATGTGAGACACTACCTTTAACCCTCACAGTATCTGGTAACCACAGTGAGACCATTTCCTTTTTGATTTTTCGTTCACCTTTTACACCTGTTGTTTTGGGTCATCCCTGGCTAGTTTGTCATAATCCTTCTATTAATTGGTCTAGTAATTCTATTCTATCCTGGAACGTTTCTTGTCATGTGAAGTGTTTAATGTCTGCTATCCCTCCTGTGTCTTCTGTCCCCTCTACTCAGGAGGAACCTGGTGATTTGACAGGAGTGCCGGAGGAATATCATGATCTGCGCACGGTCTTCAGTCGGTCCAGAGCCAGCTCCCTTCCTCCTCACCGGTCGTATGATTGTTGTATTGATCTCCTTCCGGGGACCACTCCCCCTCGGGGTAGACTATACTCTCTGTCGGCTCCCGAACGTAAGGCTCTCGAGGATTATCTGTCTGTTTCTCTCGACGCCGGTACCGTGGTGCCTTCTTCCTCTCCCGCCGGAGCGGGATTTTTCTTTGTTAAGAAGAAGGACGGTACTCTGCGCCCCTGCGTGGATTATCGAGGGCTGAATGACATAACGGTTAAGAATCGTTATCCGCTTCCCCTTATGTCGTCAGCCTTCGAGATTTTGCAGGGAGCCAGGTTCTTTACTAAGTTGGACCTTCGTAACGCTTACCATCTCGTACGCATCAGAGAGGGGGACGAGTGGAAAACGGCGTTTAACACTCCGTTAGGGCATTTTGAATACCGGGTTCTGCCGTTCGGTCTCGCTAATGCTCCAGCTGTCTTTCAGGCATTAGTTAATGATGTACTGAGAGACATGCTGAACATTTTTGTTTTCGTTTACCTTGACGATATCCTGATTTTTTCACCGTCACTCGAGATTCATGTTCAGCACGTTCGACGTGTACTCCAGCGCCTTTTAGAGAATTGTCTCTACGTGAAGGCTGAGAAGTGCGCCTTTCATGTCTCCTCTGTCACTTTTCTCGGTTCTGTTATTTCCGCTGAAGGCATTCAGATGGATCCCGCTAAGGTCCAGGCTGTCAGCGATTGGCCCGTCCCTAAGTCACGTGTCGAGTTGCAGCGTTTTCTCGGTTTCGCTAATTTCTATCGGCGTTTCATTCGTAATTTCGGTCAAGTGGCTGCCCCTCTCACCGCTCTGACTTCTGTCAAGACTTGCTTTAAGTGGTCCGGTTCCGCCCAGGGAGCTTTTGATCTCCTCAAGAAGCGTTTTACATCCGCTCCTATCCTTGTTACTCCTGACGTCACTAAACAATTCATTGTCGAGGTTGACGCTTCAGAGGTGGGCGTGGGAGCCATTCTGTCTCAGCGCGTCCAGTCTGACGATAAGGTCCATCCTTGCGCTTACTTTTCTCATCGCCTGTCGCCATCGGAACGCAACTATGATGTGGGTAACCGCGAACTGCTCGCCATCCGCTTAGCCATAGGCGAATGGCGACAGTGGTTGGAGGGGGCGACCGTCCCTTTTGTCGTTTGGACTGACCATAAGAACCTTGAGTACATCCGTTCTGCCAAACGACTTAATGCACGTCAAGCTCGTTGGGCGTTGTTTTTCGCTCGTTTCGAGTTCGTGATTTCCTATCGTCCGGGAAATAAGAACACCAAGCCTGATGCCTTATCCCGTCTCTTTAGTTCTTCTGTGGCTTCTACCGACCCCGAGGGGATTCTCCCTGAAGGGCGTGTTGTCGGGTTGACTGTCTGGGGAATTGAGAGACAGGTAAAGCAAGCACTCACTCACACTGCGTCGCCGCGCGCTTGTCCTAGTAACCTTCTGTTCGTTCCTGTCTCTACTCGTCTGGCTGTTCTTCAGTGGGCTCACTCTGCCAAGTTAGCTGGCCACCCCGGCGTTCGGGGTACGCTTGCTTCTATTCGCCAGCGGTTTTGGTGGCCTACTCAGGAGCGGGACACGCGTCGTTTCGTGGCTGCTTGTTCGGACTGCGCGCAGACTAAGTCAGGTAACTCTCCTCCTGCCGGTCGTCTCAGACCGCTTCCCATTCCTTCTCGACCATGGTCTCACATCGCCTTAGACTTTATTACCGGTCTGCCTTCGTCTGCGGGGAAGACTGTGATTCTTACGGTTATCGATAGGTTCTCTAAGGCGGCACATTTCATTCCCCTCGCTAAGCTTCCTTCCGCTAAGGAGACGGCACAAATCATCATTGAGAATGTGTTCAGAATTCATGGCCTCCCGTTAGACGCCGTTTCAGACAGAGGTCCGCAATTCACGTCACAGTTTTGGAGGGAGTTCTGTCGTTTGATTGGTGCTTCCGTCAGTCTCTCTTCCGGGTTTCATCCCCAGTCTAACGGTCAAGCAGAAAGGGCCAATCAGTCGATTGGTCGCATTTTACGCAGCCTTTCGTTTCGAAACCCTGCGTCTTGGGCAGAACAGCTCCCCTGGGCTGAGTACGCTCACAACTCGCTTCCTTCGTCTGCTACCGGGCTGTCCCCGTTTCAGAGTAGTCTTGGCTACCAGCCTCCTCTGTTTTCGTCCCAGCTCGCCGAGTCCAGCGTTCCCTCCGCTCAGGCTTTTGTCCAACGTTGTGAGCGCACCTGGAGGAGGGTCAGGTCTGCACTTTGCCGTTACAGGGCGCAGACTGTGAGAGCCGCCAATAAGCGTAGGATTAAGAGTCCTAGGTATTGTCGCGGTCAGAGAGTGTGGCTTTCCACTCGTAACCTTCCCCTTACGACAGCTTCTCGCAAGTTGACTCCGCGGTTCATTGGTCCGTTCCGTGTCTCTCAGGTCGTCAATCCTGTCGCTGTGCGACTGCTTCTTCCGCAACATCTTCGTCGCGTCCACCCTGTCTTCCATGTCTCCTGTGTCAAGCCTTTTCTTCGCGCCCCCGTTCGTCTTCCCTCCCCCCCCCCCCGTCCTTGTCGAGGGCGCTCCTATTTACAAGGTACGGAAGATCATGGACATGCGTTCTCGGGGACGTGGTCACCAGTACTTAGTGGATTGGGAGGGTTACGGTCCTGAGGAGAGGAGTTGGGTTCCATCTCGGGACGTGCTGGACCGTTCGTTGATCGATGATTTCCTTCGTTGCCGCCAGGGTTCCTCCTCGAGTGCGCCAGGAGGCGCTCGGTGAGTGGGGGGGTACTGTCATGTTTTGTCTTTGATCATGTCTTGTCCCTGTGCTTCCCTCTGCTGGTCTTATTAGGTTCTTTCTCTTTCTCTCTCTATCGTTCCGTTCATGCTCCCAGCTGTTTCTCATTCTCCCTACGACCTCATTTACTCTTTCACACCTGTCCCCTATTTTGCCCTCTGATTAGAGTCCCTATTTCTCCCTCTGTTTTCCGCTCCTGTCCTTGTCGGATTCTTGTTTGATGTTTGCAGTTCCTGTGTCTTGTTCCGCCCTGTCGTGTTCTTTTGCCTTCTTCAGATGCTGCGTGTGAGCAGGTGTCTATGTCAGCTACGGCCTGTGCCTTCCTGAAGCGACCTGCAGTCTGTGGTCGCGTCTCCAGTCGTTCCTCTCTATTGACGAGAGGATTTCAGTTTCCTGTTTTGGATTTCCATTGATTTATATCCAGGAGTATCATTATTTGTTTTATACTGGAATAAAGACTCTGTTACTATTACGTCGCTTTTGGGTCCTCATTCATCTGCATAACAATATCAGTCTGATTTATTTTTGTCTAATTTATTTTCAAATCTAGTACCTTCTAATCAGTTAAACCTTAAGTCTCTGTCTACTCTCCTGTATCCTGTGGACATTTACACAGCAGATGCATCCACTATTGTCCTTTCCCTGCCAGGCAAACCAGAGCTGTGTAGATGGAAGGAGAGAGTGGCAAATGTGACTGGTCAGACTGACCTTCCTGTCCAGCAGAGGATGGCTATGCTAATATATATTCATACAGTAGTAAAACTGAAAATACCGCAAAAATACCGTAAATGAAACGGTTGAATGGGAAAATTACAAAAGATTTAACACCTGTGAAATGAAGCCATATGAAACAGCTGAGTAACTGCAATGAACACACACACACACACACACACACACACACACACACACACACACACACACACACACACACACACACACACACACACACACACACACACACACACACACACACACACACACACACACACACACACACACACACACACAGTGGTGTCCCCCAGCACCACAGTCCCCTTGCTCCCCTCCTCCCTGTGCAATGCCCCCAGCCCCAGCTAGATCCAGAGACAGAGAGGATCAAAGTGAAAGGCTAATGCATCTTCCCATCAGCCACCAGGCCATACAGCTCACCAGCCTCCCGACTCACAGGAGAGAAAGTCAATTTGCTGCTTCCTATTGGTTCCCCCTTCTCACTCCTTTTACAGTAAATGGGCTTTCTGTTGCCCTCTTAATGTGATCATTGGTGCTGTGCAATCAAGTGCTCTCTGAGCTGAGGCGAGTGCACTTCACAGGGTCTCAGGGCACATGTTCCAATCAAATACCTGTCTTTCCCCTGCTCTGCAATAACACCGCCATTACTTTTCACCAGCAGCGCGCCGTGGTGCGCTGGGCCGAGCAGCCAGTCATCCACTCCTCAACTAAAGCACAGACCAGGCAGCAAACAAACAAGCACAGAGGAGAGAGAGAAAGAGGGGAGGATATGAGGGATGACTGCACCCACTGCCTCCTCTTTTGTCTTTTTACTGCAGGGGTTTGACCAAGATTGGAAACATTTCTCAGACGTTGTTGCAGTGGTCTAAATACATCTGCTCTCTTTGTCTTAATCCTGTGGCTCAGATCTAGCAGGGCCTTTCTTCACCATAGATGTGTTAGCAAAACATATATTGACTGCCACGAAGTCATAAACCGAATCATTAAAACAAATCCCAGAAAACACATTGACACATAAAAACCTCCAACACACCTCCATTTGTTATGAGGAGTTTTTACATTTTCCTTTTGGAGCCAGAATGTTATCGCTGTTTGGCCAAACGCCTGACTATAAACACCTGTTTAAAACCTCTTAAGGATCGGACCCTTTTTTTCAATTTCGCCTAAAATTACATACCCAAACCTAACTGCCTGTAGCTCAGGACCTGAAGCAAGGATATGCATATTTCTGGCACCATTTGAAAGGACACACTTTGAAATTTGTGGAAATGTAAAAGTAATGTAGGAGAATATAACACATTAGATCTGGTAAAATATAATACAAAGAAAAAAAAAACTTTTTGGTATTTTTTTTGTACCATCATCTTTGAAATGCAAGATAAAGGCCATAATTTATTATTCCAGCCCAGGCACAATTTAGATTTTGGCCACTAGATGACAGCAGTGTATGTGCAAAGTTTTAGACTGATCCAAAGAACCATTGCATTTCTGTTTTTAAAAAATGTATCAAGACGGCCCAAACGTGCCTAATTGGCTTATTAATAACTTTTCATGTTCAAAACTGTGCACTCTCCTCAAACAATAGCATGGTATTATTTCACTGTAATAGCTACTGTAAATTGGACAGTGCAGTTAGATTAACAAGAATTTAAGCTTTCTGCCAATATCAGATATGTCTATATCCTGCGAAATGTTCTTGTTACTTACAACCTCATGCTAATCGATCTTGTAGAGGTTAACTGCATGTGTGCGTGAGCATATCTCTCTATCTCCTTCTCCTCTCTCACTGCTGAGGAAAGAGCAGGCTATATCAGCCACAGGTGGCCGCTGCCACCTTAATTAGGGAGGACGGGCTCATATGTAGTAATGGCTGGAACGGAGTTAATGAAATGGTATCAACACGTCAAACACATGGTTTCCATGCCATTCCATTGACTCCATTCCAGCCATTAAGAGCCGTTCTCCCCTCAGCAGCTTACATCAGCAGCATATCTACCCCACACAGTGACCACACAAGAAGCAGGTCTCTTTCTATTATCTTTAGCACATATTTATTCATATGTAGACCAGAAGGTTGGGCCTTTGATCATCTTGTTGTAATTATTTTTATTAGCTCCCAGGAGAAATCCCCAGCCCACCAACCCAATCAATAGCCACACCAGTCTCCTCCAGGGTAGGTAGGAAGGGCTCCCCAAAGAGACATCAGTTATTCTGCCAACAGACAGGAGCGCGTGCAGATCACATGTATCCAAGGGCAACCTCGGACCCAAGCCTTCCGGTGTTCCAGTCACTGAAGCTCCATAAACCACCAGATAGAAACCCTGGCCGAGACTACATCAGCTACGGGGTTAGGACTGAAGATGTGTGACACATTTAGAATGAGGCATCCATTCTGCATGAGATGTTAGCTGAAAGTGAATGAATATAAAATTATTTACAGTAAAAAAATATAGTATTTATTAAATATTGATTGTCTAATCTTGGTTGTCTACTCTGTCCATCTGTCCCTACTCTCCCTGTACCTCCTTCATTATTTTTCCCTCTCTGTCCCGCCAGTGTCCTGTCTCTGGTGTGTAGGGTGACAGGGCCATATCTGTCATGTCATCAGAGGGGGATGTGAGCGGGTGGTGGGGGGAAACTAGAGGTGGCGATGGGATGATGTTACTGGCTGCCTCACGCCTCCGTGCTGACCTGCCGAGTCACCCTGCACATGGCCCCCTCAGCCCCCTCCGCTACCCAGATTCATCTTCTTAAGGGGAGCTGTCAATGGCGTCACACCACACTGGCCCTAACACAGTCACCCAGACACTATGGCTTTGAAGATACCAGTATCGCAATATTTTTTTCCATGGTAAAAATGAAAACATAAAGCAGACCAATCTCTTTGGTCCTTTAAAAACCTGCTGTATGTAAAATATTCCGTGCTATAGCTTGGAAGATATTACATGTGACTCTGGACGAGAACATAATGATGTTTGTTCCCAACATTAGGGTTGTTTTCCTAAAAAGTTAAATCCACTTCGTGGTTTGTTTCCTTGCCACGATACTAACGAGTATCGTGATACAGGTATCGTCCTGGCTCTACCTGACACAGCTCATCTCTAGGAGACATCCATACATAACACAGCAGCTCATCTCAAAGAACACAGCAACCTGTTATCTCCTCTGGAATCTGGCCTATCCCAGAGGTTCTAATGAACAAACCCCTGCAGACAGGAATGCGACCACATCCTTTTACTGCAGCAGTATAAACAGAGAGAGAGAGAGAGACATAAAGAGAGAGAGGAAGAGAGAGAAAGAGAGCTGACTCGCTGCCAGTGAGCTCACAGGTGCAAAGCAGATTCCATCTCCATCAACTGCAGCGAAGGCAGGGAGGCAGGCAGGCAGGAAGAAAGGTAGGCAGGCAGGAAGAGAAGTAAGCAGGCAGAAAGCAAGGTAGGCAGGCAAGAAGAAAAGTAGGAAGTCAGGAAGAGAGGTAGGCAGGCAGGAAGAAAAGTAGGCAGGCAGGAAGAGAGGTAGTCAGGCAGGCAGGAAGAGAAGTAGGCAGGCAGGAAGAGAAGTAGTCAGGCAGGCAGGAAGAGAAGTAGTCAGGCAGGAAGGAAGAGAAGTAGTCAGGCAGGAAGAGTAGTAGTCAGGCAGGATGAGAAGTAGTCAGGCAGGCAGGAAGAGAAGTAGTCAGGCAGGCAGGAAGAGAAGTAGGCAGGCAGGAAGAGAAGTAGTCAGGCAGGCAGGAAGAGAAGAGAAGTAGTCAGGCAGGAAGGAAGAGAAGTAGTCAGGCAGGAAGAGAAGTAGTCAGGCAGGAAGAGTAGTAGTCAGGCAGGCAGGAAGAGAAGTAGTCAGGCAGGCAGGAAGAGAAGTAGGCAGGCAGGAAGATAAGTAGTCGGGCAGGCAGGAAGAGAAGTAGTCAGGCAGGCAGGAAGAGAAGTAGGCAGGCAGGAAGAGAAGTAGGCAGGCAGGAAGATAAGTAGTCGGGCAGGCATGAAGAGAAGTAGTCGGGCAGGCAGGAAGAGAAGTAGGCAGGCAGGCAGGAAGAGAAGTAGGCAGGCAGGAAGAGAAGTAGGCAGGCAGGAAGAGAAGTAGGCAGGCAGGCAGGAAGAGAAGTAGGCAGGCAGGAAGAGAAGTAGTCGGGCAGGCAGGAAGAGAAGTAGGCAGGCAGGAAGAGAAGTAGGCAGGCAGGAAGAGAAGTAGGCAGGCAGGAAGAGTAGTAGTCAGGCAGGCAGGAAGAGAAGTAGTCGGGCAGGCAGGAAGAGAAGTAGTCAGGCTGGCAGGAAGAGAAGTAGGCAGGCAGGAAGAGTAGTAGTCAGGCAGGCAGGAAGAGAAGTAGGCAGGCAGGAAGAGAAGTAGGCAGGCAGGAAGAGAAGTAAGCAGGCAGGAAGAGAAGTAGTCGAGCAGGCAGGAAGAGAAGTAGGCAGGCAGGAAGAGTAGTAGTCAGGCAGGAAGAGAAGTAGGCAGGCAGGAAGAGAAGTAAGCAGGCAGGAAGAGAAGTAGGCAGGCAGGAAGAGAAGTAGGCAGGCAGGAAGAGAAGTAAGCAGGCAGGAAGAGAAGTAGGCAGGCAGGAAGAGAAGTAAGCAGGCAGGAAGAGTAGTAGTCAGGCAGGCAGGAAGAGTAGTAGTCAGGCAGGAAGAGAAGTAGACAGGCAGGAAGAGAAGTAGGCAGGCAGGAAGAGAAGTAGGCCTACAGGATGAGAAGTAGGCAGGCAGGATGAGAAGTAGGCAGGCAAAAATAAAGGTAGGCAGGCGGGAAGAGAAGAGAGGCAGGCAGGAAGAGAGGTAGGCAGGTCAGGCAGGCAGGAAGAGAGGAAGGCAGCCAGAGACAGAAGCTGGGCCCTGTTCAAGAGACACACGCTGGGCCCTGTTCAAGAGACACACGCTGGGCCCTGTTCAAGAGACACACGCTGGGCCCTGTTCCACTCGTGCTCTGCACTCTGCTTGAGCCCGTCATTGTTAGGATCTATACACCGAAAGCACACACTAGACTGTCAGGGTAATTCCAGGAGCTGCCCCAAACCTTCCACCGCAGTAAACATGCTCTCTCTGCCTGTAACAATGATCAGACTGCACTGCACTCTGACTTAGTATTTTGGGCAGCAGTGTCTTATTGACTTTGTATCTGTGTATTTGTCCTTCTCCTCCCCTGCAGTTAGAGTGTATACATAGATGCGTGTGGGAAAGAGAATATCAGATTCTACAGCAATGGGCCGGGCTGATTCACATACCCTGCATTTCATGTAGCTACTCCTCGCTCTCTCTCTTCCTCTCTCTCTTCCCCTTTCCCTCTCTCTGCCTCGCTCTCTCTCTTCCCCTTTCCTTCTCTCTGCCTCGCTCTCCAAAATCATCCATGTCTCGTTCCCTTCTTTCCTGTTCCACAGTCTCTTCCTCAGTTACCATCAACAGGGTGTTGCTGTCTCTTCCTCTAGGAGACGGCCTGTCAAAGCAGAGCTGAGAGTGCTGACTTGAAACGAGGGAATAAATGAGAGAGTGGGAAGAAGAAAAGAGGGTGGCTGACTGGAAGTGTATTGATGAGGGTGGTTCTCTCCCTCCCTCTCTCTCTCTCTCTCCTTCTCTCCTTCTCTCCATCCCTGTTCTAGCTAATTAGTGTGAGGAATCTGGCCTTGTTCTCTGCGGGGCTGTCAGGGTGCTGGCGGGGACACTGAACTGTGTGATGCAGATGAAATGATTTCCAATGTGAGGCCCACTCAAGCATGTACCCTCCTCCCAGTGCTGGTCCCTCCCTCTCCTCATGCAAAGTCTTCAGAGTGGCCCTGTGCCTGGTCATTTGACTGCATGCCTCTGCTCTGCACGGCCATTCACCAGTAACATTACACACTTCATACACTCCAATGCTGTTGTGTTGCATTATGGGCTCCTCCTTCTGAAACTAACATTCTGAACATGTTCTGTCTGGGTTCACTTTAATCTGAATGTTCATGTCTGAAATTTTGAAAATACATCTGCAGACGTGTGACTATAAGCTGTGAATTTGTGATTTTGCTATGTGTGTGTGTGTGTGTGTGTGTGTGTGTGTGTGTGTGTGTGTGTGTGTGTGTGTGTGTGTGTGTGTGTGTGTGTGTGTGTGTGTGTGTGTGTGTGTGTGTGTGTATGTATGTGTGTGTGTGTGTGTGTGTGTGTGTGTGTGTGTGTGTGTGTGTGTGTGTGTGTGTGTGTGTGTGTGTGTGTGTGCAGTAGCAGGTGGACTGAATATTGTTTAGCCAATTCCTCACTGTGCTACTCTAAACAGCCCCTACTTACTGGAGGGAGAGCAATGAAATGAATGACACCGATTGAATCTCCCTCAAGCATTGAAATCTCTTTATTCTTTCTACCTGTATTGCATTGCTGAGCAGAGCAGAGCAGGGCTTGACAAATCGAATAGGGAGAAATAAATAAGGTGTTCATTGCTTTAGAAATGAGGGAGGAGGGGTAGAGGGGAGAGAGGGGGAGGAGGAGGGGAGAGGGGAGGAGGGGATGGAGGAGGGGCGAGGGGAGATGGTAGGGAGGAGGAGGTGAGAGGGAGAAGGGAGGGAAGGAGCTGGGAAGTGGGAATGGAGGAGGGGAGAGGAGGAGAGGAGAGGGAGGAGGGGAGAGGCAGAGTTCAGGTGGCTGTGACACAGTGTTGAGAGATGAGTGGATAATTGGAGGTGTGTCTGGGGGCCCGACCTGTACTAAACACACACAGCAATCTGCCTTCACCTGACCTGTACTAAACACACACAGCAATCTGCCTTCACCTGACCTGTACTAAACACACACAGCAATCTGCCTTCACCTGACCTGTACTAAACACACACAGCAATCTGCCTTCACCTGACCTGTACTAAACACACACAGCAATCTGCCTTCACCTGACCTGTACTAAACACACACAGCAATCTGCCTTCACCTGACCTGTACTAAACACACACAGCAATCTGCTTTCACCTGACCTGTACTAAACACACACAGCAATCTGCCAGGCCGTGGCTACATGTCAATGACTTCACTCAACACCTAGTCCAGCATGGCATAATGACCTCACAACTGGCCTCTGGCCTGGTCTGAATGTAGGCAATGAGACCTGCTACAGCCACGGACCACAGGCCTCTACCATGATAGACTATAAGTTGGGGAGTGCAACTTAATCAGATGGCCTTTAGGCTGGTACACTGGTACTGTTCGTGTTTTGTAATCTAGAACATATACGGAGCCTGGACGACATTCATCAAAGCACTGTTCTGTGGGACACTTCATCCAGCCTGGGGAGGGGTAAGGCAGGGGTTCCCTTTATTGGCCCACGACCCCATTTTGATATCTGAAAATTCTCGCAGCCCCAACCATGTGAAGAATACATATATAATGAACAGCTAATGTTGACTTTTTTATTTGGGGCTGTGGCAGTCAATTGAAAAAACATTGTAACAGTATTTCTGATTGAAAATACCGTTGGAGGCATAGTGTCTTACATTGGGCTGAGGAACAGGGTGTAAGTGGACTGGGAACTCACTCAAGCTCCTCTGGACAATACTCCTAAACACAGTAGTAGCAATCAGCTACCAAAGTCAGCAACCTCACCAACACACTACGGCCACCACTCAGCCACTGTGTGTCTGTTACTGACTGAGGGCCTGTAAAAGACGAATGTCTCTGAGCAGCTCTGCACATTATTCATCATCATCATCATCATAATCCAGCTAGTGGAATCACAGAGTTCAAACGTTCAGGGCTGCGATTAACTGTTGGTCCAATCAGCAGGAATCACTGTGACATTTGAACTGTGCCCTGTGCTGCAGCTTACACTGCCACAACAAAGACAGGCTCTCCTCGCCGCCCTGGGGGCTGTTACATAAATCATCTCCCTGGCTGTCATCATGGCTGCCGTTACACAACCCTGTGGAGAGACCTGCCTGCCTGCCTGCCTACCTGCCTGCCTGCCTGCCTGCCTGCCTGCCTGCCTGCCTGCCTGCCTGCCTGCCTGCCTGCCTGCCTGCCTGCCTGCCTGCCTGCCTGCCTGCCTGCCAGCCAGCCAGCCAGCCAGCCAGCCACACAGTGAGACACTACAGGCTAGTAAAGATACTTTGCCTCTACATTCTACAAGGACCTGGAGCATCACAACTGCTATGAGGAAGATCTATCTAACAGACAATTGGCATACAATGGATTGTTACTTCTAAATCTTTCAATTAGAGTTTGTTTGATTAATTATACAAAATAACTGTTGTTGGCTGTCTTCCAATTACACTGACTGAAATATAGCAATGCACTTTTGCATATAAACTAGGTTCTGTATGCATACATCTTTGCTTGTTTATGTTTATAGGTATGCAATATCTCCATGCACTATTATATAGCTGGAGCACAGGGCTAGTTGAAGCAGAGACTCACAGGGTGCAGAGAACCAGGAGGTAGGCCAGGCAGGGAGCAGGCAGTCATGGCTGGGTGATCCATGGGGCTGGAGGGAGATGGGTCTGGTGGTGCGGTGGTGCGGCAGTGGATGGGGGCTTGATTCACTGGCTGCTTCCACTCTGGGCTGCA
The DNA here is from genome assembly GCF_045679555.1 of Salvelinus alpinus. NCBI lineage: Eukaryota > Metazoa > Chordata > Actinopteri > Salmoniformes > Salmonidae > Salvelinus > Salvelinus alpinus. The sequence goes on from NC_092106.1 coordinate 52,693,607, forward strand.
TTACTGCCGTAGCGGGACTGCGGCGTGTGACGGATGTGTGTTTGAGTGCCGTGCACTCTCTCTGTCTTCACCCATCTCACACAGACAGGAGAGCTCATGCATTTTCATTAGCAGCCCTGAACTCCCGTTTAAGACACTGAGATAGAACAGGCACCACCAGGTACAGTATCTCCAGTTGTTTTTGTTGCTGCTTCTAACCCTAATCAACAGCACCACTGCAAAGCATCTAATGGCACTAAATCCAACAGTGATGTAATCTGATGAGCTGTAATGTACTGGTTCTTACTAGTGAACATGTGTTGAGCATTGTGAACTTGTGTTGAGCATTGTGAACATGTGTTGAGCATTGTGAACATGTGTTGAGCATTGTGAACATGTGTTGGGCATTGTGAACATGTGTTGAGCATTGTGAACATGTGTTGAGCATTGTGAACATGTGTTGGGAAACTACTGAAGTGTATTTCCAGGTCATGGTATGTTTGCTTATCTTTGCTCTACATTGAATGTTTGTATACTCTGTGTGTGTGTGTGTGTGTGTGTGTGTGTGTGTGTGTGTGTGTGTGTGTGTGTGTGTGTGTGTGTGTGTGTGTGTGTGTGTGTGTGTGTGTGTGTGTGTGTGTGTGTGTGTGTGTGTGTGTGTGTGTGTGTGTGTGTGTGTTTCTGTCTTTGTAAGTCACTCAGCCTTGACTTGGCTCCCTGCTATCTGCAGGGTGCTGTGAGCCAACCAGAGGGCAGGGTTGCTGTAAAACAGCCAACCAGAGGGCAGGGTTGCTGTGAGACAGCCAACCAGAGGGCAGGGTTGCTGTGAGACAGCCAACCAGAGGGTAGGGTAGGGTTAACCAGAGGGCAGGGTTAAAGCAACAGGAGACCAACTGATTAGGTGCTTCCCCAAACCCAAATCTGCAACATGAAAACACAGATAAGCCCCCAGTCCTTCATTCCTCTACCACTGTATCTGAGTTCAGACTCAATAGACCTCTGCTTCTACCTCTCCTCCCTTCCTCTCTGTTGGCATCATGTCCTCAAACCAAATCTTCTATTAAGATGAGGACACTGCTCAACACAACCACTCTACAACAGGGGATCTGTCCATCACAACACCAGTTTGGGCTTCGTTCACAAGCTGGTTGAATGCCATAGATAAATAGACTGCTTTAAAATACAAGATAATCTTCAGTGAATTATCCAAAGCTACAGGAATTATATCAACATTACCAGGCTGTCTGCACATCTACGCCTCAAGATCCTAATGTGTTGTTTAGGCAACAGGGTAGACTAGGGAGAGGGGATGGGATTAAGCAAACCCGCCGCCGTGTGTGTGTGTGTGCGCGCGCAGAGGCAGAGTGAGGTAGGCAGAGCTGTGCTCCAACAGGTGTGGTAGGTGCAGGTGTGTGAAATAGGTGAGTGAGGGGCCTCTCCTCTCTTCTCCTGCACAGCCACCATGCTCAATTAATCATGGCATACACACACTACCCCCACCCTGCCCCAGCCTCAGCCCAGCTAAGACCATCACAGGTGCGCCGCTCCCTGCTCCCCCAACCCCTGTTCAAATTCCTTCCTCATTGGTGTTACACAGCCGTTGGAACTCTGGGTGGAGAGGAGGGGAGAGAGAGAGAGAGAGAGAGAGAGAGAGAGAGAGAGAGAGAGAGAGAGAGAGAGAGAGAGAGAGAGAGAGAGAGAGAGAGAGAGAGAGAGAGAGAGAGAATTTGAAAACAAATCCAATTTTGATAAACTCCCATATCTACTGGGAGAAATTCCACAGTGTGCCATCACAGCAGCATGATTTGTGACCTGTTGCCACAAGAAAAGGGCAACCAGTGAAGAACAAACACCATTGTAAATACAACCCATATTTATGCTTATTTATTTGAACTTGTGTGCTTTAACCATTTGTACATTGTTACAACACTGTGTATATATAATATAACATTTGTAATGTCTTTATTGTTTTGAAACTTCTGTATGTGTAATGTTTACTGTTAATTTGTATTGTTTATTTCACTTTTGTATAATATCTACAGTGGGGAGAACAAGTATTTGATACACTGCCGATTTTGCAGGTTTTCCTACTTACAAAGCATGTAGAGGTCTGTCATTTTTATCATAGGTACACTTCAACTGTGAGAGACGGAATCTAAAACAAAAATCCAGAAAATCTCATTGTATGATTTTTAAGTAATTAATTTGCATTTTATTGCATGACATAAGTATTTGATCACCTACCAACCAGTAAGAATTCCGGCTCTCACAGACCTGTTAGTTTTTCTTTAAGAAGCCCTCCTGTTCTCCACTCATTACCTGTATTAACTGCACCTGTTTGAACTCGTTACCTGTATAAAAGACACCTGTCCACACACTCAATCAAACAGACTCCAACCTCTCCACAATGGCCAAGACCAGAGAGCTGTGTAAGGACATCAGGGATAAATTGTAGACCTGTACAAGGCTGGGATGGGCTACAGGACAATAGCCAAGCAGCTTGGTGAGAAGGCAACAACTGTTGGCACAATTATTAGAAAATGGAAGAAGTTCAAGATGACGGTCAATCACCCTCGGTCTGGGGCTCCATGCAAGATCTCACCTCGTGGGGCATCAATGATCATGAGGAATGTGAGGGATCAGCCCAGAACTACACGGCAGGACCTGGTCAATGACCTGAAGAGAGCTGGGACCACAGTCTCAAAGAAAACCATTAGTAACACACTACGCCGTCATGGATTAAAATCCTGCAGCGCACGCAAGGTCCCCCTGCTCAAGCCAGCGCATGTCCAGGCCCGTCTGAAGTTTGCCAATGACCATCTGGATGATCCAGAGGAGGAATGGGAGAAGGTCATGTGGTCTGATGAGACAAAAATAGAGCTTTTTGCTCTAAACTCCACTCGCCGTGTTTGGAGGAATAGAAGGATGAGTACAACCCCAAGAACACCATCCCAACCGTGAAGCATGGAGGTGGAAACATCATTCTTTGGGGATGCTTTTCTGCAAAGGGGACAGGACGACTGCACCGTATTGAAGGGAGGATGGATGGGGCCATGTATCGCGAGATCTTGACCAACAACCTCCTTCCCTCAGTAAGAGCATTGAAGATGGGTCGTGGCTGGGTCTTCCAGCATGACAACGACCCGAAACACACAGCCAGGGCAACTAAGGAGTGGCTCCGTAAAGAAGCATCTCAAGGTCCTGGAGTGGCCTAGCCAGTCTCCAGACCTGAACCCAATAGAAAATCTTTGGAGGGAGCCGAAAGTCCGTATTGCCCAGCGACAGCCCCGAAACCTGAAGGATCTGGAGAAGGTCTGTATGGAGGAGTGGGCCAAAATCCCTGCTGCAGTGTGTGCAAACCTGGTCAAGAACTACAGGAAACATATGATCTCTGTAATTGCAAACTAAGGTTTCTGTACCAAATATTCAGTTCTGCTTTTCTGATGTATCAAATACTTATGTCATGCAATAAAATGCAAATTAATTAATTAAAAATCATACAATGTGATTTTCTGGATTTTTGTTTTAGATTCCTTCTCTCACAGTTGAAGTGTACCTATGATAAAAATTACAGACCTCTACATGCTTTGTAAGTAGGAAAACCTGCAAAATTGTCAGTGTATCAAATACTTGTTCTCCCCACTGTACCTCACTTGCTTTGGCAATGTTAACACATGTTTCCCATGCCAATAAAGCCCCTTGAA
>NC_092106.1:52697389-52710984 GCF_045679555.1 Salvelinus alpinus
TACACACAAACACACAAGTTGGTTCAGTAGGAACACTATACTCAGTTATCAGATGATGTGTAGGTTCTTGCATTCCCCAAAGGAAATGTGAGTTCTCCAGTACTGAAGATAGATGCAGCCTAAGGAATCTTAGCCGCACTGTTTGATCAAAACAAGTGGCTCTGGATCTTCTAATATTTCTATACCACCTGTCCTGGGGTCTGTCTCCGCCATCTTGACCTTCATATGGATGCCCTCTACTGCTCCATCCCAGAGCTCTATGCTCTCTCCCCATCCACACACATCCACACACTCAAGCCCCCCTCCTATCCATTACCCTCTGAGCTGCCCTCCCTCTCCTCTCCTACCTCCCCCTCTTTCCTTCCATTCCTTCTTTGCATTCCTCTCCTGGGCTGGGTCCTGGATCACAGCCCACTCGGGCTGCCCGGCCGGCCCTGTCCGTTTTCATTCCCCTCTGAGAGGACAAGTCATTTGGGAGAGAGGGGAGCAGATGACCAATGGCTTCTGACCTTTTCTCCCTCAATATAACTCCTCCGCGCCGCGCCGAGAAAGTGGCAATCAGGCTAGGCAGAAGTGACACCCTGATCTGAGCATGGCCGAGCCCCACACAATCACAGTGTCACTTACCATCAATATGCGACTGTGGGCGGGTGGGTTGGTGGTGGAATGAAGAGGTCTGAGGGTGAGAGGTGGGTTAGCTTAGCTGTGGTGCTGCACAGGTCAAAGCCAGGGCTCCCCTGACAACACACACACACACACACATTTGGCTCAAGTTTTTGCAGGACAGCAAAGACTAACTTGCATGCTTTCTCTTGCTCCAGAAAGTAATTTTTCTGTTTCACCAACTACAATAAGGTTACCATTTGATGCCAGTTAGTCTTATGCTTTCATTTCAATGCCAATTTTGCAGTGGGGACTTGTGAGGTGGAGTAGCAGGGGCTTTTGCTCTTTTGTGAGGCCTCACCATCCAATCAGAGCAGTTGAGCTGCGGTACCAAAGACCATCCCCACTATGAAAGGATTAATTCAGTCATTCATAGCAATAGATTAGAGTGTCCATCACGGCGTCTTCAGATTCCAGACGAGTGAATTACATAAGCCGGGGGAAAATCACAGGATAATATTTCATGGCCTGCTCAATATGAGGCAGTTTCATGACTGTTACTGTCAGATGTGGCACGTGTGAGGAGGACGTAAGCCAGTGTGAAATACAATGAAACGCTGTGCACTCTGGGAACACATGTTAGAACATGAGCTGCCATGAAATAGACTGACTTAGAGAGTGGTTTCAGGAAATACACTGTGGAGTAGTGGGCTCTGTTCTGTAAGCCACCAAAACAACCACGTCTGCACACCGGGGCCACAGTGAGCGTGGCTTCCTAGTGTAACAAAGTATTGTGGGATGCAAACAAAGTATGCACAGTTGTGGATGAATCTGTATTTAAACCAAGGAAATATGTAAAGAGGAATTATATTACAGATTATTTTTCAAACCACCTTAACTAAATGTCTAATTGGAGCTGAGGGAAGAGTTTGGGATATAAGGAAACAAATCGTATGCCCAACTAAAGTTGTTGTTCAGGCATACGTTACCATGTTGAGACGAGAGACAGAAAGAACAAATCTAAGTGATGATATGCCTCAAAAAAGGGCATTATCATTTGAAAAGATCCCGTCAGTGTGGCTTCGTCCCCTCTGTGCTGAAAATGAAATTGTCTGATGTGCAACATTTACCTTTGGCGCGCTTGGCCCTGATCAGGCGCGAGGGTCGCGGCTCCACGTGTCATCTGGCGGCTCCATCGCCGTGCCTCCAATTTACACATCGCACTGCTCTGCATTTCAAAGGATCCCCAGCGCCAGCCTCCTGTTAGCAATCGCTATCTGGGTCCCGCCGCGCGGAGGCAAGATTAGGCCAGCTGGAGAAACTGCTCGCTGCTCTACACCCCCGTTACCCCCTCCACACACCCCATTTACATTTTCATATTAGATGTTCCTCCCCTTTTCATCCCTCCTTCTCTTTCTTCCCCCTCCTGCGCCTTAACTAGCATGTCCTCCACACACCTTTCTCTCTCCTTTCTTCAGATGGGCTGGAGGAAAGAAGAATATCGCCAAGCATTGGAGACAGCTCTCTCTCTCTCTCTCTCTCTCTCTCTCTCTCTCTCTCTCTAATGGAATAATTAATGAAACTTTTGATGTAAAAACAAATAATGGAGTTCCTTAGCAGTGCAGCTTGTATTTGATCTTTAAGAAACAGAGCATGTTTTAGCAGAACATAAATAGATCAAAGAGTTACTCATAAATCTGAGTTGGGGAAAAAAAGGCATTCAAACAATATTGCCAAATTAAAGTTGGAGATAAAAAGGAGTTCACAGGCTCTTATGAGATTGTGAGCTGTTCTGTGAATTTGCAACCAAGACCGAAACATCTTACGGCGAATCCATGATCTAAGGTTTTGCACTTCAAAAGTGTAAAAACTTCTAAATACAGACTGTCTGAGAAAGACATGAGAGCCAACTAACTGCTACTCTCTCCCTGCACTCCTCTAAACCATGTATATGCTGAGGAGATAATGAAATGAAACAGGCATGAAGAAGACGATCCTGACACTCTGACTCCATCAGCAGCCAAGTGAGGGAGGTGGTTGTCAATTCTGAAGCAGGCCACCTCTCTCTCTCCCTCCTAGCTCCCTCCTTCCCTTTCTATCTCTCTGAGATAGACTAGATGCTTATGGAGGAGAGAGGAGAGTTTTATTATTTGAGAGGCGGTCCAAGCTGAGACGAGAACCCTCCATTCTGAATACCTGTCTCACTGGCAGACCTCGTTTACTCTGTTTGGGGGAGAATCTCATTTAGAGGGACGCTGGATGGACTTGCAGCCCAAAGAGAAAGGGAGAAAGAATCAGAGAGAGTAAGAGAGAGAGAAATAGAAAGGGAGAGAGCTAAGGTGATGCATTGCTCCAGTAAACACCCATGACTCACCCTGCATATCAAGGGCAGGGAATCACCCGCTCTCTGTCCTATTCTCATTGCCTTCACGTTGAACAAACACTGAGGCTTCACTTCCCCTTCTGTAGGTCTGGCTCTGCAGAGATGAATAATCTCTCACTCCCAGCCCATAGAATGCACTACATTATATCAAGTCGTCTTAAGGTGCCATATAGCATCAATACAGTATTGTGTTCCTTGGAGGGCGCCATATCCCATTGAGTACATCCAATAAACTAGAGGTCTTTCAAACTCCAAACATTGCTTGCTTCCAATAAATTCAAGGAATACGAGGAAAATAAGACTGCTAAGACATTTGAGCCTGTGAATGTGTAAATATCTATTTGCGCTTGGATGGTGAGCATGCAGCAGAGTAGAGATAAGGAGAGAGGAGGATAGATAGGGAGAGAGGGAGGCAGAGAGGTAGAGAGGGAGTAAGGAAGGCAGAGAGGGAGAGAGGAAGGCGGAAAAGGAGGCAGAGAGGGAGAGAGGAAGGCAGAGGGAGAGAGGGAGGCAGAGAGGGGGGCAGAGAGGAAGGCAGAGAGGTAGAAAAGGAGGGAGAAAGAGAGGCAAAGAGGAAGGCAGAGAAGGAGAGAGGAAGGCAGAGAGAGAGGCAGAGAGGGGGCAGAGAGGGAGAGAGGGATGCAGAGAGGAAAGCAGAGAGGGAGGGAGAGAGGGAGGGAGAGAGGGAGGGAGAGAGGAAGAGAGGATGGCAGAAAAGGAGGCAGAGAGGGAGAGAAGAAGGCATAGAAGGAGGCAGAGAGGCAGAGATGGAGGCAGAGAGGGAGAGAGGAATGCAGAGAGGGAGGCAGAGAGGGATGCAGAGAGGGAGCGAGGGAGGCAGAGAGAGAGGCAGAGAGGAAAGCAGAGAGGGAGAGAGGCAGAGAGGGAGGCATAGAGGGAGGCAGAGAGGGAGAGAAGAAGGCATAGAAGGAGGCAGAGAGGCAGAGATGGAGGCAGAGAGGGAGAGAGGAATGCAGAGAGGAATGCAGAGAGGGAGGCAGAGAGGGATGCAGAGAGGGAGCGAGGGAGGCAGAGAGAGAGGCAGAGAGGAAAGCAGAGAGGGAGGGAGGCAGAGAGGGAGGAATAGAGGGAGGCAGAGAGGGAGAGAAGAAGGCAGCTAGAGGGATAGACGAGGGGCAGAAAGGGAGAAAGGAATTCAGAGGGGAGGCAGAGAGGGAGAGAGGGAGGCTGATAGGAAGAGATGAAGGGAGGGAGGGAGAGAGGGGGGCAGAGAGGAAGGCAGAGAGGGAGAGAAGAGGCAGAGAAGACGGCAGAGAGGGATGCAGAGAAGGATGCAGAGAGGGAGAGAGGGGGGAGGCAGAGAGGAAGGCAGAGAGGGAGAGAGGGAGGCAGAGAGAGGGGAAGAGAGGGAGAGGGGAGGCAGAGAGGGAGGCAGACAGGGAGCGAGGAAGGCAGGGAGGCAAAGAGGAAGGCAGAGAGCGAGAGAGAAGACAGAGAGGGCGGCAGAGAAGGATGCAGAGAGGAAAGCAGAGAGGGGGGATGCAGAGAGAGGGAAGGAGGCAGAGAGGGAGAGAGAAAGGTAGAGAGGGAGAGGGGGGCAGAAAGGTAGAGACCGGGGGCAGAAATGGAGAAAGGGAGGCAGAGAGGGAGAAAGGAGGCAGAGAGTGAGAGAGGGAGGCAGAGAAGGAGATAGGGAGAGAGGAAGGAGAGAGGAGGCAGAGAGGCAGAGAGGGAGGCAGAGGGAGAGAGGGAGTGAGAGAGGGAGGCAGAGAGGAAGAGAGCGGGGCAGAAAGGGTGAGGGGGGGAGAAAGGGCTGCAGAGAGGGATGCAGAAAGGGAGAGAAGGGGGGCAGAAAGGGATGCAGAGAGGGAGAGAGGAGGCAGAGAGGGAGAGGGGGGCTGCAATCCTCTCTCACTCTCTGACTTCCTCTCTCACTCTCTGCGCGCCTCTCTCCCTCCCTCTCTGCATTCCTCTCTCCCTCTGCCTCCCTCTCTGCCTCCTCTCTCCTTCCTCTCTCACTCTCTGCCTTCCTCTCTCCCTCTCTCCTTCTCTGCCTCCATCTCTCCCTCTCTGCCTCCTTTCTCCCTCTCTGCCTCCCTTTCTCCATTTCTGCCCCAGGTCTCTCCCTTTGAGAGAGGAAGAGAGGGGGGGGAAGAAAGGGAGAGAGGGGGGGGCAGAAAGGGATGCAGAGAGGGATGCAGAGAGGGAGAGAGGGGGGCAGAAAGGGAGAGAGAGGAGGCAGAGACAGAGAGAGGGGGGCAGAAAGGGAGAGAGAGGAGGCAGAAAGGGAGAGAGAGGAGGCAGAAAGGGAGAGAAGGGGGCAGAAAGGGAGAAAGGAAGGCAGAGAGGGATGCAGAGAGGGAGAGAGGAGGCAGAGAGTGAGAGAGGGAGGCAGAGAAGGGGAGAGGGAGGTAGAGAGGGAGAGATGAGGCAGAGAGGGAGGCAGATAGGGAGAGAGGAAGGCAGAGAGGGAGAGAGGAAGGCAGAGAGGAAGAGACCGGGGGGCAGAAAGGGAGAGACCGGGGGCAGGAAGGGAGGCAGAGAGGAAGAAAGGAGGCAGAGAGGGAGACAGAGAAGGAGAGAGGGAGTTCCGGAGTTCCAAATTAGGCAGCAACAGCTGAAAAGATGAGCTCCTAAAGATATTGAATTTTACATGGTTTTTAGAGGAAAGTATATCGAAAAAAAGCAAAAGAAAACTGCAAGACTGATTAGGAGACCAAACAAGCAGCAAACAAAGAAGAAAGGCTTTCGAAAAAAGTAAAATTATACAATTTTCTTAGCTAGCTAAGTTGTTTACCTGTTGCTAGGCAGTTGCTAGGGACTCTCCTGAAAGAAGCTAGCTAGCTAACGAGGAGAGAGAGAGAGAGAGAGGTCATGATCAGATGATCAGATGAGCTCCTGCATTTTTCAGCATTTTCTTTAAAAAAGATAGATTTAGAGTTAGTTAAACTTGGATTTTTTGTGGAACTGAGAGAGATACAGCTTCAACTGTATTCAACTGTAACTGACTTGATACAGCTTCAACTAGCACTGACGTGTCAAGTGAGAGGTGTCAAAGACCATTAGCCCAACAATGGCAGGAGAGTCGAATAGTCTACCCCAACCAAATGGAGAGGCCTTAGAAGCTCCCTCCTGCTGTTCAGAGGTAATTAAAATACAGTACCCTGTGAGTGTAAAGAATGATAAGGCAAGAAAAGAGCACAAAATGAAGCTCCTTATGGAAAATCAAGAGACACTTTTTGCTGACTATTACAAAAATGGGAACATCAGCAACCTTATCTTCCACACAAACCATCCCCTGGCATGGCACAGTGCTATATTAGCACACTACCCCTCTGTTAAGAGAGGGGGGGTTAACGAGGGGTGGAAACTCAGGATACTTGACAACGAGGACTCTGAGTCAGCTAACATAAATCTATATAAGTCTGGAACAGTATTGGTACAGGGCAACCCCAAACAGTTTCAGCTGGACTTTCACCTAATCAAAGAATTAGCCCAGCAGGAGAAGCTCTCCCTTGATAAAGATACCCCCACCCCAAGCGGGTCAGACCAGACCTCTTCATCATATAACCCCACAGACGAGCAACCCTCAGCAGACAGTCAACCTCCCAGTACAGAGCACTTCTCCCTCATTGAAATGAAGGATAAATTCACCCAGCTGGAGGTAAGGCAGGTGGAGCTGGAACAGCAGGTGATTACACTCCAGTCAGCACAGACCCAGACAACAGTCCAGCACAACAACCCCTTAACCAGACCAGGAGAGCTGGAGGTGGAGAGAGACATATCTGCACTCTGGACAGTGGTGAGACAACTTCAACAGGAGAAAGAGCAGAAGCAGGAGCAGAACAAAGCACTAGAGGAGAGGATCAGACTGCTGGAGGAGAGGGGGAGGGGGATGGAGGAGAGGATCAGACTGCTGGAGGAGAGGTTGAGGGGGATGGCATGTGACAGAGAACAACCCACTAGGGAGGTGGCCATCCCCACAGAGACGCCAGCAGAACAGCCCACCTCAGCACCGGACAAAAGTCTCGACACCACAGCAGAACAGTCCACACCAGACCCTGACCATAGAGTCAACATCACAGCAGAACAGACAAAAGAAAAAACCCAAGCCCAGCAGCTCTCACCCCCCCTGAGCACCCCCCCTGTCAGCCACCCTGATAGCCCTCCTGACAACCCCCCCACACCCACTGAGAACAAACACAAGACACAGATTGTTCTCCTTATGGACTCAAATGGGAAATATATAGAAGAAAAAAAACTTTTTCCCAAACACAGTGTGTCTAAACTCTGGTGTCCAAACACCCAGCGCGCCCTAGACCTTCTGTCTGAGGACAAACTAGGCTCACCTAGCCACATAATAATACACACAGGCACAAACGACCTGAGAGCAAAGCAGGAAAGGGTGGCCACAGCACTGAAGGGAGTGATTGAAAAAGCTTCTTCTACTTTCCCCAATGCACAAGTGGTTATCTCCACCCTGCTACCACGAAAAGACTTCCACCCTGCTACAATACAGCGGGTAAACGCAAGCATTTCCCGTGACTGTGCCTCAAAACCAAATGTTTTCCTGGCCCACCACTCCACCCTGGACTTGAACAGCCTCTATGACCAGGTCCACCTCTATAAGGCAGCAGTGCCCACCTTTGTCCGGACTCTAAAGGACATCGCTCTCAAACGCAGCCCCAACACTTCACACAGGAGCAACAGATCAATAGACACCCCACCCAGACCAGCGAGACACCCTCCAAGACCTGCAGGACCCCCCCGTGGACCTACACATAGAGGACCCACGCCAAGAGGACTTACATCCAGACCACAGCACCCCCAGACACATCCACACCCCCACCCCAACCAATCAACACCCCCCCACATCAACCATGCCCACACCCCATTTAGGCCCCCTCAGATCAGACCTATGCCACTCCTGCCCACCCCATGCACCCCACCCCCGCAAAGAGAGCATCAACATGGAAGTCACACATACGCCCAGGTAGTGAGCGGGCAAACAGGCCCAACCCCCACTCTTACACTCGCCCAAGCCAACGGCATGTACCAGATGCTCAGCAGGCTCTGCTCACACTTACTGGCCTGAGGCCAAACCACACGGCCAACAACATTGGACACTTTATGGAACAAAAAGCCTTCACTATATCATCCTGGAATATCCAAGGCCTGAGGTCATCTGCCTTTGGCCTAAAGAGCAGGAACACGGACTTCACCAAAGAAATCGGTAATGCAGACATTGTCATCCTGCAAGAAACATGGTATAGCGGAGACGGACCCACTGGTTGCCCTCTAGGTTACAGAGAGCTGGTAGTCCCATCCACCAAACTACCAGGTGTGAAACAGGGAAGGGACTCAGGGGGAATGCTAATTTGGTATAGAGCAGACCTAACTCACTCCATTAAATTAATCAAAACAGGAACATTTTACATTTGGCTAGAAATTCAAAAGGAAATTATCTTAACAGAGAAAAATGTCCTCCTGTGTGCTACCTATATCCCCCCACTAGAATCCCCATACTTTAATAAAGACAGCTTCTCCATCCTGGAGGGGGAAATCAATCATTTCCAGGCCCAGGGACATGTATTAGTCTGTGGCGACCTAAATGCCAGAACTGGACAAGAACCTGACACCCTCAGCACACAGGGGGACAAACACCTGCCTGCAGGTGACAGCATTCCCTCCCCCATATGCCCCCCTAGGCACAACTATGACAACATAACCAACAAAAACGGGTCACAACTCCTGCAGCTCTGTCGCACGCTGGGTATGTACATAGTCAATGGTAGGCTTCGAGGGGACTCCTATGGTAGGTTCACCTATAGCTCATCTCTTGGCAGTAGCACTGTAGACTACTTTATCACTGACCTCAACCCAGAGTCTCTCAGAGCGTTCACAGTCAGCCCACTGACACCCCTATCAGACCACAGCAAAATCACAGTCTACTTGAACAGAGCAATACTCAATCATGAGGCATCAAAGCCAAAGGAACTGAGTAACATTAAGAAATGCTATAGATGGAAGGAATGCAGTTTGGAAACCTACCAAAAAACAATTAGGCAACAGCAAATTCAATCCCTTTTAGACAACTTCCTGGGTAAAATGTTCCACTGCAATAGTGAAGGTGTAAACTTGGCAGTAGAAAATCTTAACAGTATATTTGACCTCTCAGCTTCCCTATCAAATCTAAAAATCTCAAATAGAAAACCGAAGAAAATGAACAACAATGACAAATGGTTTGATAAAGAATGCAAAAATCTAAGAAATAAATTGAGGAACCTGTCCAACCAAAAACATAGAGACCCGGAAAACCTGAGTCTACGCCTTCACTATGGCGAATCACTAAAACAATACAGAAATACACTACGGAAAAAGAAGGAACAGCACGTCAGAAATCAGCTCAATGTAATTGAAGACTCCATAGACTCTAACCAATTCTGGGAAAATTGGAAAACAATAAACAAACAACAACACGAAGAATTATCTATCCAAAATGGAGATGTATGGGTAAACCACTTCTCCAATCTTTTTGGCTCTATAACAAAGAATAAAGAACAAAAACATATACATGATCAAATACAAATCCTAGAATCAACTATTAAAGACTACCAGAACCCATTGGATTCTCCAATTACCTTGAATGAGTTACAGGACAAAATAAAAACCCTCAAACCCAAAAAGGCCTGTGGTGTTGATGGTATCCTTAATGAAATGATCAAATATACAGACAACAAATTCCAATTGGCTATACTAAAACTCTTTAACATCGTCCTTAGCTCTGGCATCTTCCCCAATATTTGGAACCAAGGACTGATCACCCCAATCCACAAAAGTGGAGACAAATTTGACCCCAATAACTACCGTGGAATATGCGTCAACAGTAACCTTGGGAAAATACTCTGCATTATCATTAACAGCAGACTCGTACATTTCCTCAATGAAAACAATGTACTGAGCAAATGTCAAATTGGCTTTTTACCAAATTACCGTACAACAGAGCATGTATTCACCCTACACACCCTAATTGACAACCAAACAAACCAAAACAAAGGCAAAGTCTTCTCATGCTTTGTTGATTTCAAAAAAGCCTTCGACTCAATTTGGCATGAGGGTCTGCTATACAAATTGATGGAAAGTGGTGTTGGGGGTAAAACATACGACATTATAAAATCCATGTACACAAACAACAAGTGTGCGGTTAAAATTGGCAAAAAACACACACATTTCTTCACACAGGGTCGTGGGGTGAGACAGGGATGCAGCTTAAGCCCCACCCTCTTCAACATATATATCAACGAATTGGCGCGGGCACTAGAACAGTCTGCAGCACCCGGTCTCACCCTACTAGAATCCGAAGTCAAATGTCTACTGTTTGCTGATGATCTGGTGCTTCTGTCACCAACCAAGGAGGGCCTACAGCAGCACCTAGATCTTCTGCACAGATTCTGTCAGACCTGGTCCCTGACAGTAAATCTCAGTAAGACCAAAATAATGGTGTTCCAAAAAAGGTCCAGTCACCAGGACCACAAATTCCATCTAGACACCGTTGCCCTAGAGCACACAAAAAACTATACATACCTCGGCCTAAACATCAGCACCACAGGTAACTTCCACAAAGCTGTGAACGATCTGAGAGACAAGGCAAGAAGGGCCTTCTATGCCATCAAAAGGAACATAAATTTCAACATACCAATTAGGATCTGGCTAAAAATACTTGAATCAGTCATAGAGCCCATTGCCCTTTATGGTTGTGAGGTCTGGGGTCCGCTCACCAACCAAGATTTCACAAAATGGGACAAACACCAAATTGAGACTCTGCATGCAGAATTCTGCAAAAATATCCTCCGTGTACAACGTAGAACACCAAATAATGCATGCAGAGCAGAATTAGGCCGATACCCACTAATTATCAAAATCCAGAAAAGAGCCGTTAAATTCTACAACCACCTAAAAGGAAGCGATTCCCAAACCTTCCATAACAAAGCCATCACCTACAGAGAGATGAACCTGGAGAAGAGTCCCCTAAGCAAGCTGGTCCTAGGGCTCTGTTCACAAACACAAACACACCCCACAGAGCCCCAGGACAACAGCACAATTAGACCCAACCAAATCATGAGAAAACAAAAAGATAATTACTTGACACATTGGAAAGAATTAACAAAAAAACAGAGCAAACTAGAATGCTATTTGGCCCTAAACAGAGAGTACACAGTGGCAGAATACCTGACCACTGTGACTGACCCAAACTTAAGGAAAGCTTTGACTATGTACAGACTCAGTGAGCATAGCCTTGCTATTGAGAAAGGCCGCCGTAGGCAGACATGGCTCTCAAGAGAAGACAGGCTATGTGCACACTGCCCACAAAATGAGGTGGAAACTGAGCTGCACTTCCTAACCTCCTGCCCAATGTATGACCATATTAGAGAGACATATTTCCCTCAGATTACACAGATCCACAAAGAATTCGAAAACAAATCCAATTTTGATAAACTCCCATATCTACTGGGTGAAATTCCACAGTGTGCCATCACAGCAGCAAGATTTGTGACCTGTTGCCACAAGAAAAGGGCAACCAGTGAAGAACAAACACCACTGTAAATACAACCCATATTTATGTTTATTTATTTTAACTTGTGTGCTTTAACCATTTGTACATTGTTACAACACTGCATATATATAATATGACATTTGTAATGTCTTTATTGTTTTGAAACTTCTGTATGTGTAATGTTTACTGTTCATTTTTATTGTTTATTTGACTTTTGTATATTACCTACCTCACTTGCTTTGGCAATGTTAACACATGTTTCCCATGCCAATAAAGCCCCTTGAATTGAATTGAATTGAATTGAGAGGAATGCAGAGAGTGAGAGAGGAAGGAGAGAGGAGGCAGAGAAGGAGAGAGGAGGCAGAGAGGGAGGCAGAGAGGCAGGCAGAGGGAGAGAGGAATGCAGAGAGGGCGGGAGAGAGGGAGAAAGGGGGGGAATAAAGGGAGAGAGGGGGGGCAGAAGGGGAGAAAGGAAGGCAGAGAGGGATGCAGAGAGGGAGAGAGGGAGGCAGAGAGAGAGGCAGAGAGGGAGAGAGGAAGGCACCTAGAGGGAGAGGGGGGGCAGAAAGGGAGAGAAGGGGGGCAGAAGGGGAGAAAGGAAGGCAGAGAGGGATGCAGAGAGGGAGAGGGGAGGCAGAGAATGAGAGAGGAGGCAGAGAGGGAGGCAGATATGGAGAGAGGAAGGCAGGGAGGAAGAGAGGGAGAGAGAGAGGAGGCAGAGAGGGAGAGAGGGAGGCAGAGAACGAGAGAGTGAGAGAGGAAGGCAGAGAGGGAGAGAGGAAGGAGAGAGTTGGCAGAGAGGAAGGCAGAGAGGGAGGCAGAGAGGGAGAAAGGGTGGCAGAGGGAGAGAGGAATGCAGAGAGGGTGGCAGAGAGGGATGCAGAGAAGGAAAGAGGGAGAGAGGAAGGTAGAGAGTGAGAGAGGAAGGAGAGAGGAGGCAGAGAGGGAGGCAGATAGGGAGAGAGGGCGGCAGAGGAAGAGAGGAATGCAGAGAGGGCGGCAGAGAGGTATGCAGAGAAGGAAAGAGGGAGAGAGGAAGGTAGATAGGGCGAGAGGGCGGCAGAGGAAGTGTAACAGTCCTGACCTGTTTTATGTTGTTTTTATGTGTTTATGGTCAGGGCATGTGTTTTGGGTGGGCAGTCTATGTTATTCGTTTCTATGTTGGTTTTGGTTTGCCTGGTATGGCTCTTGATTAGAGGCAGGTGGTTTGCGTTTTCCTCTAATCAAGAGTCATATTTAGGTAGGGCATTCTCACTGTTTGTTTGTGGGTGATTGTCTCCTGTGATGTCTTTCGTCGTTGTCGATGTGTTTTCACTTACGGGACTGTTTGGCTGTTCGTGTGTTTCGATGTAACGTTCCTGTCCGTGAGTTTACGTTTGTGATGTGAGTTTATGTTCAGGTTGCGTTCTACGTCGTTTTGTTATTTTGTAAGCTTTGAAAGTGTTTGTTTTCGTGTCATCAGTTTTCGTTTTTATAAATAAAGATGGCATATTTCCCTGAACCCGCATTTTGGTCAGAAGATCCTTCTCTCCTCACCTCATCTGAGGATGAGGAAAGCGACAGCCCTTACAGAATCACCCACCAACAAAATGTGACCAAGCGGTATGGGAATGCTCGACGGAGCAACAAGGACTTTTGGACTTGGGAGGAGAAAAATGCGGGTTCAGGGAAATATGCCATCTTTATTTATAAAAACGAAAACTGATGACACGAAAACAAACACTTTCAAAGCTTACAAAATAACAAAACGACGTAGAACGCAACCTGAACATAAACTCACATCACAAACGTAAACTCACGGACAGGAACGTTACATCGAAACACACGAACAGCCAAACAGTCCCGTAAGTGAAAACACATCGACAACGACGAAAGACATCACAGGAGACAATCACCCACAAACAAACAGTGAGAATGCCCTACCTAAATATGACTCTTGATTAGAGGAAAACGCAAACCACCTGCCTCTAATCAAGAGCCATACCAGGCAAACCAAAACCAACATAGAAACGAATAACATAGACTGCCCACCCAAAACACATGCCCTGACCATAAACACATAAAAACAACATAAAACAGGTCAGGACTGTTACA
>NC_092107.1:1884093-1926593 GCF_045679555.1 Salvelinus alpinus
AACACCACATTACAATGATCTAGACTAGCCTACAACACCACATTACAATGATCTAGACTAGCCTACAACACCACAATACAATGATCTAGACTAGCCTACAACACCACAATACAATGATCTAGACTAGCCTACAACACCACATAACAATGATCTAGACTAGCCTACAACACCACAATACAATGATCTAGACTAGCCTACAACACTACAATACAATGATCTAGACTAGCCTACAACACCACAATACAATGATCTAGACTAGCCTACAACACCACAATACAATGATCTAGACTAGCCTACAACACCACAATACAATGATCTAGACTAGCCTACAACACCACATTACAATGATCTAGACTAGCCTACAACACCACAATACAATGATCTAGACTAGCCTACAACACCACAATACAATGATCTAGACTAGCCTACAACACCACAATACAATGATCTAGACTAGCCTACAACACCACATTACAATGATCTAGACTAGCCTACAACACCACAATACAATGATCTAGACTAGCCTACAACACCACATTACAATGATCTAGATTAGCCTACAACACCACAATACAATGATCTAGACTAGCCTACAACACCACAATACAATGATCTAGACTAGCCTACAACACCACAATACAATGATCTAGACTAGCCTACAACACCACATTACAATGATCTAGACTAGCCTACAACACCACAATACAATGATCTAGACTAGCCTACAACACCACATTACAGTGATCTAGACTAGACTACAACACCACAATACAATGATCTAGACTAGCCTACAACACCACATTACAATGATCTAGACTAGCCTACAACACCACAATACAATGATCTAGACTAGCCTACAACACCACAATACAATGATCTAGACTAGCCTACAACACCACATTACAATGATCTAGACTAGCCTACAACACCACAATACAATGATCTAGACTAGCCTACAACACCACAATACAATGATCTAGACTAGCCTACAACACCACATTACAATGATCTAGACTAGTCTACAACACCACAATACAATGATCTAGACTAGCCTACAACACCACATTACAATGATCTAGACTAGTCTACAACACCACAATACAATGATCTAGACTAGTCTACAACACCACAATACAATGATCTAGACTAGCCTACAACACCACAATACAATGATCTAGACTAGCCTACAACACCACAATACAATGATCTAGACTAGCCTACAACACCACATTACAATGATCTAGACTAGTCTACAACACCACAATACAATGATCTAGACTAGCCTACAACACCACATTACAATGATCTAGACTAGCCTACAACACCACATTACAATGATCTAGACTAGCCTACAACACCACATTACAATGATCTAGACTAGCCTACAACACCACATTACAATGATCTAGACTAGCCTACAACACCACAATACAATGATCTAGACTAGCCTACAACACCACAATACAATGATCTAGACTAGCCTACAACACCACATTACAATGATCTAGACTAGCCTACAACACCACAATACAATGATCTAGATGAGACTACAACACCACATTACAATGATCTAGATTAGCCTACAACACCACAATACAATGATCTAGACTAGCCTACAACACCACAATACAATGATCTAGACTAGCCTACAACACCACAATACAATGATCTAGACTAGCCTACAACACCACAATACAATGATCTAGACTAGCCTACAACACCACAATACAATGATTTAGACTAGCCTACAACACCACATTACAATGATCTAGACTAGCCTACAACACCACAATACAATGATTTAGACTAGCCTACAACACCACATTACAATGATCTAGACTAGCCTACAACACCACAATACAATGATCTAGACTAGCCTACAACACCACAATACAATGATCTAGACTAGCCTACAACACCACATTACAATGATCTAGACTAGCCTACAACACCACAATACAATGATCTAGACTAGCCTACAACACCACAATACAATGATCTAGACTAGCCTACAACACCACATTACAATGATCTAGACTAGCCTACAACACCACAATACAATGATCTAGACTAGCCTACAACACCACAATACAATGATCTAGACTAGCCTACAACACCACAATACAATGATCTAGACTAGCCTACAACACCACATTACAATGATCTAGACTAGCCTACAACACCACAATACAATGATCTAGACTAGCCTACAACACCACATTACAATGATCTAGACTAGTCTACAACACCACAATACAATGATCTAGACTAGCCTACAACACCACATTACAATGATCTAGACTAGTCTACAACACCACAATACAATGATCTAGACTAGTCTACAACACCACAATACAATGATCTAGACTAGCCTACAACACCACAATACAATGATCTAGACTAGCCTACAACACCACAATACAATGATCTAGACTAGCCTACAACACCACATTACAATGATCTAGACTAGTCTACAACACCACAATACAATGATCTAGACTAGCCTACAACACCACAATACAATGATCTAGACTAGCCTACAACACCACATTACAATGATCTAGATTAGCCTACAACACCACAATACAATGATCTAGACTAGCCTACAACACCACAATACAATGATCTAGACTAGCCTACAACACCACAATACAATGATCTAGACTAGCCTACAACACCACATTACAATGATCTAGACTAGCCTACAACACCACAATACAATGATCTAGACTAGCCTACAACACCACATTACAGTGATCTAGACTAGACTACAACACCACAATACAATGATCTAGACTAGCCTACAACACCACATTACAATGATCTAGACTAGCCTACAACACCACAATACAATGATCTAGACTAGCCTACAACACCACAATACAATGATCTAGACTAGCCTACAACACCACATTACAATGATCTAGACTAGCCTACAACACCACAATACAATGATCTAGACTAGCCTACAACACCACAATACAATGATCTAGACTAGCCTACAACACCACATTACAATGATCTAGACTAGTCTACAACACCACAATACAATGATCTAGACTAGCCTACAACACCACATTACAATGATCTAGACTAGTCTACAACACCACAATACAATGATCTAGACTAGTCTACAACACCACAATACAATGATCTAGACTAGCCTACAACACCACAATACAATGATCTAGACTAGCCTACAACACCACAATACAATGATCTAGACTAGCCTACAACACCACATTACAATGATCTAGACTAGTCTACAACACCACAATACAATGATCTAGACTAGCCTACAACACCACATTACAATGATCTAGACTAGCCTACAACACCACATTACAATGATCTAGACTAGCCTACAACACCACATTACAATGATCTAGACTAGCCTACAACACCACATTACAATGATCTAGACTAGCCTACAACACCACAATACAATGATCTAGACTAGCCTACAACACCACAATACAATGATCTAGACTAGCCTACAACACCACATTACAATGATCTAGACTAGCCTACAACACCACAATACAATGATCTAGATGAGACTACAACACCACATTACAATGATCTAGATTAGCCTACAACACCACAATACAATGATCTAGACTAGCCTACAACACCACAATACAATGATCTAGACTAGCCTACAACACCACAATACAATGATCTAGACTAGCCTACAACACCACAATACAATGATCTAGACTAGCCTACAACACCACAATACAATGATTTAGACTAGCCTACAACACCACATTACAATGATCTAGACTAGCCTACAACACCACAATACAATGATTTAGACTAGCCTACAACACCACATTACAATGATCTAGACTAGCCTACAACACCACAATACAATGATCTAGACTAGCCTACAACACCACAATACAATGATCTAGACTAGACTACAACACCACATTACAATGATCTAGACAAGCCTACAACACCACAATACAATGATCTAGACTAGCCTACAACACCACAATACAATGATCTAGACTAGACTACAACACCACATTACAATGATCTAGACTAGCCTACAACACCACAATACAATGATCTAGACTAGTCTACAACACCACAATACAATGATCTAGACTAGCCTACAACACCACAATACAATGATCTAGACTAGCCTACAACACCACATTACAATGATCTAGACTAGCCTACAACACCACATTACAATGATCTAGACTAGCCTACAACACCACAATACAATGATTTAGACTAGCCTACAACACCACAATACAATGATCTAGACTAGCCTACAACACCACAATACAATGATCTAGACTAGCCTACAACACCACATTACAATGATCTAGACTAGCCTACAACACCACATTACAATGATCTAGACTAGCCTACAACACCACAATACAATGATCTAGACTAGCCTACAACACCACAATACAATGATCTAGACTAGCCTACAACACCACATTACAATGATCTAGACTAGCCTACAACACCACAATACAATGATCTAGACTAGCCTACAACACCACATTACAATGATCTAGACTAGCCTACAACACCACATTACAATGATCTAGACTAGTCTACAACACCACAATACAATGATCTAGACTAGCCTACAACACCACATTACAATGATCTAGACTAGCCTACAACACCACAATACAATGATCTAGACTAGTCTACAACACCACAATACAATGATCTAGACTAGCCTACAACACCACAATACAATGATCTAGACTAGCCTACAACACCACAATACAATGATCTAGACTAGCCTACAACACCACATTACAATGATCTAGACTAGTCTACAACACCACAATACAATGATCTAGACTAGCCTACAACACCACATTACAATGATCTAGACTAGCCTACAACACCACATTACAATGATCTAGACTAGCCTACAACACCACATTACAATGATCTAGACTAGCCTACAACACCACATTACAATGATCTAGACTAGCCTACAACACCACAATACAATGATCTAGACTAGCCTACAACACCACATTACAATGATCTAGACTAGCCTACAACACCACAATACAATGATCTAGACTAGCCTACAACACCACATTACAATGATCTAGACTAGTCTACAACACCACAATACAATGATCTAGACTAGCCTACAACACCACATTACAATGATCTAGACTAGTCTACAACACCACAATACAATGATCTAGACTAGCCTACAACACCACAATACAATGATCTAGACTAGCCTACAACACCACAATACAATGATCTAGACTAGCCTACAACACCACATTACAATGATCTAGACTAGCCTACAACACCACATTACAATGATCTAGACTAGCCTACAACACCACATTACAATGATCTAGACTAGCCTACAACACCACAATACAATGATCTAGACTAGCCTACAACACCACATTACAATGATCTAGACTAGCCTACAACACCACAATACAATGATCTAGACTAGCCTACAACACCACATTACAATGATCTAGACTAGTCTACAACACCACAATACAATGATCTAGACTAGCCTACAACACCACATTACAATGATCTAGACTAGTCTACAACACCACAATACAATGATCTAGACTAGTCTACAACACCACAATACAATGATCTAGACTAGCCTACAACACCACAATACAATGATCTAGACTAGCCTACAACACCACAATACAATGATCTAGACTAGCCTACAACACCACATTACAATGATCTAGACTAGTCTACAACACCACAATACAATGATCTAGACTAGCCTACAACACCACAATACAATGATCTAGACTAGCCTACAACACCACATTACAATGATCTAGATTAGCCTACAACACCACAATACAATGATCTAGACTAGCCTACAACACCACAATACAATGATCTAGACTAGCCTACAACACCACAATACAATGATCTAGACTAGCCTACAACACCACATTACAATGATCTAGACTAGCCTACAACACCACAATACAATGATCTAGACTAGCCTACAACACCACATTACAGTGATCTAGACTAGACTACAACACCACAATACAATGATCTAGACTAGCCTACAACACCACATTACAATGATCTAGACTAGCCTACAACACCACAATACAATGATCTAGACTAGCCTACAACACCACAATACAATGATCTAGACTAGCCTACAACACCACATTACAATGATCTAGACTAGCCTACAACACCACAATACAATGATCTAGACTAGCCTACAACACCACAATACAATGATCTAGACTAGCCTACAACACCACATTACAATGATCTAGACTAGTCTACAACACCACAATACAATGATCTAGACTAGCCTACAACACCACATTACAATGATCTAGACTAGTCTACAACACCACAATACAATGATCTAGACTAGTCTACAACACCACAATACAATGATCTAGACTAGCCTACAACACCACAATACAATGATCTAGACTAGCCTACAACACCACAATACAATGATCTAGACTAGCCTACAACACCACATTACAATGATCTAGACTAGTCTACAACACCACAATACAATGATCTAGACTAGCCTACAACACCACATTACAATGATCTAGACTAGCCTACAACACCACATTACAATGATCTAGACTAGCCTACAACACCACATTACAATGATCTAGACTAGCCTACAACACCACATTACAATGATCTAGACTAGCCTACAACACCACAATACAATGATCTAGACTAGCCTACAACACCACAATACAATGATCTAGACTAGCCTACAACACCACATTACAATGATCTAGACTAGCCTACAACACCACAATACAATGATCTAGACTGAGCCTACAACACCACATTACAATGATCTAGATTAGCCTACAACACCACAATACAATGATCTAGACTAGCCTACAACACCACAATACAATGATCTAGACTAGCCTACAACACCACAATACAATGATCTAGACTAGCCTACAACACCACAATACAATGATCTAGACTAGCCTACAACACCACAATACAATGATTTAGACTAGCCTACAACACCACATTACAATGATCTAGACTAGCCTACAACACCACAATACAATGATTTAGACTAGCCTACAACACCACATTACAATGATCTAGACTAGCCTACAACACCACAATACAATGATCTAGACTAGCCTACAACACCACAATACAATGATCTAGACTAGCCTACAACACCACATTACAATGATCTAGACAAGCCTACAACACCACAATACAATGATCTAGACTAGCCTACAACACCACAATACAATGATCTAGACTAGACTACAACACCACATTACAATGATCTAGACTAGCCTACAACACCACAATACAATGATCTAGACTAGCCTACAACACCACAATACAATGATCTAGACTAGCCTACAACACCACAATACAATGATCTAGACTAGCCTACAACACCACATTACAATGATCTAGACTAGCCTACAACACCACATTACAATGATCTAGACTAGCCTACAACACCACAATACAATGATTTAGACTAGCCTACAACACCACAATACAATGATCTAGACTAGCCTACAACACCACAATACAATGATCTAGACTAGCCTACAACACCACATTACAATGATCTAGACTAGCCTACAACACCACATTACAATGATCTAGACTAGCCTACAACACCACAATACAATGATCTAGACTAGCCTACAACACCACAATACAATGATCTAGACTAGCCTACAACACCACATTACAATGATCTAGACTAGCCTACAACACCACAATACAATGATCTAGACTAGCCTACAACACCACAATACAATGATCTAGACTAGCCTACAACACCACATTACAATGATCTAGACTAGTCTACAACACCACAATACAATGATCTAGACTAGCCTACAACACCACATTACAATGATCTAGACTAGTCTACAACACCACAATACAATGATCTAGACTAGTCTACAACACCACAATACAATGATCTAGACTAGCCTACAACACCACAATACAATGATCTAGACTAGCCTACAACACCACAATACAATGATCTAGACTAGCCTACAACACCACATTACAATGATCTAGACTAGTCTACAACACCACAATACAATGATCTAGACTAGCCTACAACACCACATTACAATGATCTAGACTAGCCTACAACACCACATTACAATGATCTAGACTAGCCTACAACACCACATTACAATGATCTAGACTAGCCTACAACACCACATTACAATGATCTAGACTAGCCTACAACACCACAATACAATGATCTAGACTAGCCTACAACACCACAATACAATGATCTAGACTAGCCTACAACACCACATTACAATGATCTAGACTAGCCTACAACACCACAATACAATGATCTAGATGAGACTACAACACCACATTACAATGATCTAGATTAGCCTACAACACCACAATACAATGATCTAGACTAGCCTACAACACCACAATACAATGATCTAGACTAGCCTACAACACCACAATACAATGATCTAGACTAGCCTACAACACCACAATACAATGATCTAGACTAGCCTACAACACCACAATACAATGATCTAGACTGAGCCTACAACACCACATTACAATGATCTAGACTAGCCTACAACACCACAATACAATGATCTAGACTAGCCTACAACACCACATTACAATGATCTAGACTAGCCTACAACACCACAATACAATGATCTAGACTAGCCTACAACACCACAATACAATGATCTAGACTAGACTACAACACCACATTACAATGATCTAGACAAGCCTACAACACCACAATACAATGATTTAGACTAGCCTACAACACCACAATACAATGATCTAGACTAGACTACAACACCACATTACAATGATCTAGACTAGCCTACAACACCACAATACAATGATCTAGACTAGTCTACAACACCACAATACAATGATCTAGACTAGCCTACAACACCACAATACAATGATCTAGACTAGCCTACAACACCACATTACAATGATCTAGACTAGCCTACAACACCACATTACAATGATCTAGACTAGCCTACAACACCACAATACAATGATTTAGACTAGCCTACAACACCACAATACAATGATTTAGACTAGCCTACAACACCACAATACAATGATCTAGACTAGCCTACAACACCACATTACAATGATCTAGACTAGCCTACAACACCACATTACAATGATCTAGACTAGCCTACAACACCACATTACAATGATCTAGACTAGCCTACAACACCACAATACAATGATCTAGACTAGCCTACAACACCACAATACAATGATCTAGACTAGCCTACAACACCACAATACAATGATTTAGACTAGCCTACAACACCACATTACAATGATCTAGACTAGCCTACAACACCACATTACAATGATCTAGACTAGCCTACAACACCACAATACAATGATCTAGACTAGCCTACAACACCACAATACAATGATCTAGACTAGCCTACAACACCACATTACAATGATCTAGACTAGCCTACAACACCACATTACAATGATCTAGACTAGCCTACAACACCACAATACAATGATCTAGACTAGCCTACAACACCACATTACAATGATCTAGACTAGCCTACAACACCACAATACAATGATCTAGACTAGCCTACAACACCACATTACAATGATCTAGACTAGCCTACAACACCACAATACAATGATCTAGACTAGCCTACAACACCACATTACAATGATCTAGACTAGCCTACAACACCACATTACAATGATCTAGACTAGCCTACAACACCACAATACAATGATCTAGACTAGCCTACAACACCACAATACAATGATCTAGACTAGCCTACAACACCACAATACAATGATCTAGACTAGCCTACAACACCACAATACAATGATCTAGACTAGCCTACAACACCACATTACAATGATCTAGACTAGCCTACAACACCACATTACAATGATCTAGACTAGCCTACAACACCACAATACAATGATCTAGACTAGCCTACAACACCACATTACAATGATCTAGACTAGCCTACAACACCACAATACAATGATCTAGACTAGCCTACAACACCACATTACAATGATCTAGACTAGCCTACAACACCACAATACAATGATCTAGACTAGCCTACAACACCACATTACAATGATCTAGACTAGCCTACAACACCACATTACAATGATCTAGACTAGCCTACAACACCACAATACAATGATCTAGACTAGCCTACAACACCACAATACAATGATCTAGACTAGCCTACAACACCACATTACAATGATCTAGACTAGCCTACAACACCACAATACAATGATCTAGACTAGCCTACAACACCACATTACAATGATCTAGACTAGTCTACAACACCACATTACAATGATCTAGACTAGTCTACAACACCACAATACAATGATCTAGACTAGCCTACAACACCACATTACAATGATCTAGACTAGACTACAACACCACAATACAATGATCTAGACTAGCCTACAACACCACAATACAATGATCTAGACTAGCCTACAACACCACAATACAATGATCTAGACTAGCCTACAACACCACAATACAATGATCTAGACTAGTCTACAACACCACAATACAATGATCTAGACTAGCCTACAACACCACAATACAATGATCTAGACTAGCCTACAACACCACATTACAATGATCTAGACTAGCCTACAACACCACATTACAATGATCTAGACTAGCCTACAACACCACAATACAATGATTTAGACTAGCCTACAACACCACAATACAATGATTTAGACTAGCCTACAACACCACAATACAATGATCTAGACTAGCCTACAACACCACATTACAATGATCTAGACTAGCCTACAACACCACATTACAATGATCTAGACTAGCCTACAACACCACATTACAATGATCTAGACTAGCCTACAACACCACAATACAATGATCTAGACTAGCCTACAACACCACAATACAATGATCTAGACTAGCCTACAACACCACAATACAATGATTTAGACTAGCCTACAACACCACATTACAATGATCTAGACTAGCCTACAACACCACATTACAATGATCTAGACTAGCCTACAACACCACAATACAATGATCTAGACTAGCCTACAACACCACAATACAATGATCTAGACTAGCCTACAACACCACATTACAATGATCTAGACTAGCCTACAACACCACATTACAATGATCTAGACTAGCCTACAACACCACAATACAATGATCTAGACTAGCCTACAACACCACATTACAATGATCTAGACTAGCCTACAACACCACAATACAATGATCTAGACTAGCCTACAACACCACATTACAATGATCTAGACTAGCCTACAACACCACAATACAATGATCTAGACTAGCCTACAACACCACATTACAATGATCTAGACTAGCCTACAACACCACATTACAATGATCTAGACTAGCCTACAACACCACAATACAATGATCTAGACTAGCCTACAACACCACAATACAATGATCTAGACTAGCCTACAACACCACAATACAATGATCTAGACTAGCCTACAACACCACAATACAATGATCTAGACTAGCCTACAACACCACATTACAATGATCTAGACTAGCCTACAACACCACATTACAATGATCTAGACTAGCCTACAACACCACAATACAATGATCTAGACTAGCCTACAACACCACATTACAATGATCTAGACTAGCCTACAACACCACAATACATGATCTAGACTAGCCTACAACACCACATTACAATGATCTAGACTAGCCTACAACACCACAATACAATGATCTAGACTAGCCTACAACACCACATTACAATGATCTAGACTAGCCTACAACACCACATTACAATGATCTAGACTAGCCTACAACACCACAATACAATGATCTAGACTAGCCTACAACACCACAATACAATGATCTAGACTAGCCTACAACACCACATTACAATGATCTAGACTAGCCTACAACACCACAATACAATGATCTAGACTAGCCTACAACACCACATTACAATGATCTAGACTAGTCTACAACACCACATTACAATGATCTAGACTAGTCTACAACACCACAATACAATGATCTAGACTAGCCTACAACACCACATTACAATGATCTAGACTAGACTACAACACCACAATACAATGATCTAGACTAGCCTACAACACCACAATACAATGATCTAGACTAGCCTACAACACCACAATACAATGATCTAGACTAGACTACAACACCACATTACAATGATCTAGATTAGCCTACAACACCACAATACAATGATCTAGACTAGCCTACAACACCACATTACAATGATCTAGACTAGCCTACAACACCACATTACAATGATCTCGACTAGCCTACAACACCACAATACAATGATCTAGACTAGCCTACAACACCACAATACAATGATCTAGACTAGCCTACAACACCACATTACAATGATCTAGACTAGCCTACAACACCACAATACAATGATCTAGACTAGCCTACAACACCACATTACAATGATCTAGACTAGCCTACAACACCACAATACAATGATCTAGACTAGCCTACAACACCACATTACAATGATCTAGACTAGTCTACAACACCACATTACAATGATCTAGACTAGTCTACAACACCACAATACAATGATCTAGACTAGCCTACAACACCACATTACAATGATCTAGACTAGACTACAACACCACAATACAATGATCTAGACTAGCCTACAACACCACAATACAATGATCTAGACTAGCCTACAACACCAAAATACAATGATCTAGACTAGTCTACAACACCACATTACAATGATCTAGACTAGCCTACAACACCACAATACAATGATCTAGACTAGCCTACAACACCACAATACAATGATCTAGACTAGCCTACAACACCACAATACAATGATTTAGACTAGCCTACAACACCACATTACAATGATCTAGACTAGCCTACAACACCACATTACAATGATCTAGACTAGCCTACAACACCACAATACAATGATCTAGACTAGCCTACAACACCACAATACAATGATCTAGACTAGCCTACAACACCACATTACAATGATCTAGACTAGCCTACAACACCACATTACAATGATCTAGACTAGCCTACAACACCACAATACAATGATCTAGACTAGCCTACAACACCACATTACAATGATCTAGACTAGCCTACAACACCACAATACAATGATCTAGACTAGCCTACAACACCACATTACAATGATCTAGACTAGCCTACAACACCACAATACAATGATCTAGACTAGCCTACAACACCACATTACAATGATCTAGACTAGCCTACAACACCACATTACAATGATCTAGACTAGCCTACAACACCACAATACAATGATCTAGACTAGCCTACAACACCACAATACAATGATCTAGACTAGCCTACAACACCACATTACAATGATCTAGACTAGCCTACAACACCACATTACAATGATCTAGACTAGCCTACAACACCACATTACAATGATCTAGACTAGCCTACAACACCACATTACAATGATCTAGACTAGCCTACAACACCACAATACAATGATCTAGACTAGCCTACAACACCACAATACAATGATCTAGACTAGCCTACAACACCACATTACAATGATCTAGACTAGCCTACAACACCACATTACAATGATTTAGACTAGCCTACAACACCACATTACAATGATCTAGACTAGCCTACAACACCACATTACAATGATCTAGACTAGCCTACAACACCACAATACAATGATCTAGACTAGCCTACAACACCACATTACAATGATCTAGACTAGCCTACAACACCACATTACAATGATCTCGACTAGCCTACAACACCACAATACAATGATCTAGACTAGCCTACAACACCACAATACAATGATCTAGACTAGCCTACAACACCACATTACAATGATCTAGACTAGCCTACAACACCACAATACAATGATCTAGACTAGCCTACAACACCACATTACAATGATCTAGACTAGTCTACAACACCACATTACAATGATCTAGACTAGTCTACAACACCACAATACAATGATCTAGACTAGCCTACAACACCACATTACAATGATCTAGACTAGACTACAACACCACAATACAATGATCTAGACTAGCCTACAACACCACAATACAATTATCTAGACTAGCCTACAACACCACAATACAATGATCTAGACTAGACTACAACACCACATTACAATGATCTAGATTAGCCTACAACACCACAATACAATGATCTAGACTAGCCTACAACACCACATTACAATGATCTAGACTAGCCTACAACACCACATTACAATGATCTAGACTAGCCTACAACACCACAATACAATGATCTAGACTAGCCTACAACACCACAATACAATGATCTAGACTAGCCTACAACACCACATTACAATGATCTAGACTAGCCTACAACACCACAATACAATGATCTAGACTAGCCTACAACACCACATTACAATGATCTAGACTAGCCTACAACACCACAATACAATGATCTAGACTAGCCTACAACACCACATTACAATGATCTAGACTAGTCTACAACACCACATTACAATGATCTAGACTAGTCTACAACACCACAATACAATGATCTAGACTAGCCTACAACACCACATTACAATGATCTAGACTAGACTACAACACCACAATACAATGATCTAGACTAGCCTACAACACCACAATACAATGATCTAGACTAGCCTACAACACCACAATACAATGATCTAGACTAGTCTACAACACCACATTACAATGATCTAGACTAGACTACAACACCACAATACAATGATCTAGACTAGCCTACAACACCACATTACAATGATCTAGACTAGCCTACAACACCACAATACAATGATCTAGACTAGCCTACAACACCACATTACAATGATCTAGACTAGCCTACAACACCACAATACAATGATCTAGACTAGCCTACAACACCACAATACAATGATCTAGACTAGCCTACAACACCACAATACAATGATCTAGACTAGTCTACAACACCACATTACAATGATCTAGACTAGTCTACAACACCACATTACAATGATCTAGACTAGCCTACAACACCACATTACAATGATCTAGACTAGCCTACAACACCACAATACAATGATCTAGACTAGCCTACAACACCACATTACAATGATCTAGACTAGCCTACAACACCACAATACAATGATCTAGATGAGACTACAACACCACATTACAATGATCTAGACTAGCCTACAACACCACAATACAATGATCTAGACTAGCCTACAACACCACAATACAATGATCTAGACTAGCCTACAACACCACAATACAATGATCTAGACTAGCCTACAACACCACAATACAATGATCTAGACTAGCCTACAACACCACATTACAATGATCTAGACTAGCCTACAACACCACAATACAATGATCTAGACTAGCCTACAACACCACATTACAATGATCTAGACTAGCCTACAACACCACAATACAATGATCTAGACTAGCCTACAACACCACATTACAATGATCTAGACTAGCCTACAACACCACATTACAATGATCTAGACTAGCCTACAACACCACAATACAATGATCTAGACTAGCCTACAACACCACATTACAATGATCTAGACTAGCCTACAACACCACAATACAATGATCTAGACTAGCCTACAACACCACAATACAATGATCTAGACTAGCCTACAACACCACAATACAATGATCTAGACTAGTCTACAACACCACATTACAATGATCTAGACTAGCCTACAACACCACAATACAATGATCTAGATGAGACTACAACACCACATTACAATGATCTAGACTAGCCTACAACACCACAATACAATGATCTAGACTAGCCTACAACACCACAATACAATGATCTAGACTAGCCTACAACACCACAATACAATGATCTAGACTAGCCTACAACACCACATTACAATGATCTAGACTAGCCTACAACACCACAATACAATGATCTAGACTAGCCTACAACACCACAATACAATGATCTAGACTAGCCTACAACACCACATTACAATGATCTAGACTAGCCTACAACACCACAATACAATGATCTAGACTAGCCTACAACACCACATTACAATGATCTAGACTAGTCTACAACACCACATTACAATGATCTAGACTAGCCTACAACACCACAATACAATGATCTAGACTAGCCTACAACACCACATTACAATGATCTAGACTAGACTACAACACCACAATACAATGATCTAGACTAGCCTACAACACCACAATACAATGATCTAGACTAGCCTACAACACCACAATACAATGATCTAGACTAGCCTACAACACCACAATACAATGATCTAGACTAGCCTACAACACCACAATACAATGATCTAGACTAGACTACAACACCACATTACAATGATCTAGATTAGCCTACAACACCACAATACAATGATCTAGATTAACCTACAACACCACAATACAGGCCAGTCGGGCTGTATTTCTACTTTTGATACAGAGATGCGCTCTCTGTTGCAGAGCAACATTCTCCCAAGTCATCATATAATAATGTGGTTACATATGCTCCCAGAAGGCCCAGTTGATCAGGAAAGCTTAACATGAGTTCTGCCTTCTCTCCGATCCGAGCGGCTATTCCTCGGGCACCTAGAACCTAACGCTGCAATATCGTCTAAATATTTGTTATTTAACTTTTAAAATGTACAGTTGAAGTCTGAAGTTTACATACACATAGGTTAGAGTCATTAAAACTTGTTTTTCTCTCACTCCACAAATGTCTTGTTAACAAACTATAGTTTTGGCAAATCGGTTAGGACATCTACTTTGTGTATGACACAAGTAATTTTTCCAACAATTGTTTACAGACAGATTATTTCACTTATAATTCACTGTATCACAATTCCAGTGGGTCAGAAGTTTACATACACTAAGTTGACTGTGCCTTTAAACAGCTTGGAAAATTCCAGAAAATGTCATGGCTTTAGAAGCTTCTGATAGGCTAATTGACATCATTTTAGTCAAATGGAGGTGTACCTGTGGATGTATTTCAAGGCCTACCTTCAAACTCTGTGCCTCTTTGCTTGGCATCATGGGAAAATCAAAAGAAATCAGCCAAGACCTCAGAACAAAAATTGTAAACCTCCACAAGTCTGGTTCATCCTTGGGAGCAATTTCCAAACGCCTGAAGGTACCACGTTCATCTGTACAAACAATAGTATGCAAGTATAAACACCATGGGACCACGCAGCCGTCATACCGCTCAGGAAGAAGACGCATTCTGTCTCCTAGAGATGAACGTACTTTGGTGCGAAAAGTGCAAATTAATCCCAGAATAACAGCAAAGGACCTTGTGAAGATGCTGCAGGAAACAGGTACAAAGTATCATTATCCACAGTAAAATGAGTCCTATATCGACGTAACCTGAAAGGCCGCTCAGCAAGAAAGAAGCCACTGCTCCAAAACCGCCATTAAAAAGCCAGACTACGGTTTGCAACTGCACATGGGTACAAAGATTGTACTTTTTGGAGAAATGTCCTCTGGTCTGATGAAATCAAAATAGAACTGTTTGGCCATAATGACCATCGTTTTGTTTGGAGGAAAAGGGGGAGGCTTACAAGCCGAAGAACACCATCCCAACCCTGAAGCACGGGGGTGGCAGCATCATGTTGTGGGGGTGCTTTGCTGCAGGAGGGACTGGTGTACTTCACAAAATAGATGGCATCATGAGGGAGGAAAATTATGTGGATATATTGAAGCAACATCTCAAGACATCAGTCAGGATGTTAAAGCTTGGTCGCAAATGGGTCTTGCAAATGGACAATGACCCCAAGCATACTTCCAAAGTTGTGGCAAAATGGCTTAAGGACAACAAAGTCCTGACCTCAATCCCATAGAAATTTGTGGGCAGAACTGAAAAAGCGTGTGCGAGCAAGGAGGCCTACAAACCTGACTCAGTTACACCAGCTCTGTCAGGAGGAATGGGCCAAAATTCACCCAACATATTGTGGGAAGCTTGTGGAAGGCTACCTGAAAAGTTTGACCCAAGTTAAACAATTTAAAGGCAATGCTACCACATACTAATTGAGTGTATGTACACTTCTGACCCACTGGGAATGTGATGAAATAAATAAAAGCTGAAATAAATCATTCTCTCTACTATTATTCTGACATTTCACATTCTTAAAATAAAATGGTGATCCTAACTGACCCAAGACAGGGAATTTGTACCAGGATTAAATGTCAGGAATTGTGAAAAGCTGAGTTTAAAAGTATTTGGCTAAAGTCTACGTAAACTTCCGACTTCAACTGTATGACCTTTTATGTGTTGCATAAACACAACCAGTCACAATGTTTTAATCCGATTAGGCTGCTTCAGAAATATCTTGTAGGTGTCACGCCCTGACCTTAGAGAGCCTTCTTATGTCTCCATTTGGTTTGGTCAGGGTGTGATTTGGGGTGTGCATTCTATGTTTTTGTTTTCTATGATTTTGTATTTCTATGTTTTGGCCGGGTATGGTTCTCAATCAGGGACAGCTGTCTATCGTTGTCTCTGATTGGGAACCATACTTAGGTAGCCCTTTCCCTCCTTTCAGTGTGGGAAGTTAACTTTGTTTGTGGCACATAGCCCTTAAGCTTCACGGTTGTTTTGTATTGTTTATTGTTTTTGTCTGCGTCATCCTAAATATAAAGGAATATGTACGCTCACCACGCTGCGCTTTGGTCTACTTCCTTTGACGGCCGTAACAGTAGGCTACCTGTGCACGTTCGTGGGATCTGTGGCATCTGTGGCACACAAAAAACTGTGCTATCTAGAACCTTTAAGGGTTCTTCGGCTGTCCCCATAGGAGAACCCTTTGAATAACCATTTTGGGTTCCATGTAGAACCCTTTCTACAGAGGGTTCTACATGGAACCCAAAAGGGTTATACCTGGAACCAAAAAGGGTTCTCCTATGAGGACAGCTGAAGAACCCTTCAGGAACGCTTTTTTTCTAAGAGTGTAGTAGTGTCATAGTGATGACCTCTAGAGAGGAACTCAACAGATATAGGATCAGGTAGAGAGAGTACATAGAGACAAACAAGGTCACAGGGACAAAGAGGAAACATGACACTTCTGCAAAAAGGGGCCCGGGTGAGATCATGGGTGTGTTGTTGTTGGCAGTGTGTATGTGTGTGTTTGTGTGCGTGTGTGTGTGTGAGACAGAGTGTGTGTATGCCATTGCCATTTCCTGCCCTATGATTGACTCAAATGTGGGCACCTGCCTTGACAGAACCACCCATCCTGTTCCTCTCAGCTTGCTGTAAGCACACACATTCACACATACAATACAAACATGAGCACACACACATGCCCAAAATACATAAACACAAAGAGATGAAGACGCACACAAATATGACCACAAGGCCTCTTGTCCCTAACACCTACCACCCTTTACCCACACAGAACAGCACAACAACTTCATCAAATATGAAAATATGTTCTGTAATAACAAAGCATGTATACACGTGTACCAGCCTCCATGGAACTGCTAGTTGTACTACATTCTAAGCAGCTCAGGATAATGAATAAGTAATGTATGGATGCTGGAAGCTGTGGGGAAGCACAGGGTAATCAGGGACTTTTACAGTCAGAATATGCACATCCAGCACAGCGGAGGCCTGACAAGTCCAGACGGAGCCCCCGTGGCCTGGGGGGGAGTGGGGGGAAGATTGCCTGGCTGACTGGCTGGCTGATTCACTGACTGGCTGGCTGGCTGGCTGGCTGGCTGGCTGGCTGGCTGGCTGACTGGCTGACTGGCTGGCTGGCTGACTGGGTGGCTGACTGGCTGGCTGTCTAGGTGAGCCTGAGCCAGCTCTGGAGCTCAGAACAGAACAGAGACATGGCAGCCAGAGAGGCAGGTCCAGAACTAACACATTCATTCACATGGGAATAGTAAGATGTCTAGGAAGAGAGAGAGAGAGAGAGAGAAAGAGAAAGAGGTAGAATAGATGAGAGAGAGACTTTACATGCCTACAGGGGGACAGGAGGATCTGCAAGCTAATGAGCTGGCATGCAAACACAATTACAGTGCAGACGGAGGAGGGGTGTGTGTGTTTTCCAGCATATTTGTGTGTATGTGTGCGTGTGTTTTTGAGTGAGTAAACATGCATTAGCATATGCAAAATGTGTATGTGTTCGCATGTGTTCGCGTTGATGAATGTGAGAGTGCTAGTTGATGTAGGATTGTTGGCATGTGTGAGTGATGTGTGAGTGATGTTTGAGTGATGTGTGAGTGATGTGTGAGTGATGTGTGAGTGATGTGTGAGTGATGTGTGAGTGATGTGTGAGTGATATGTGAGTGATGTGTTAGTGATGTTTGAGTGATGTGTGAGTGATGTTTGAGTGACGTTTGAGTGATGTGTGAGTGATGTTTGAGTGATGTGTGAGTGATGTTTGAGTGATGTGTGAGTGATGTGTTAGTGATGTGTGAGTGATGTGTTAGTGATGTGTTAGTGATATGTGAGTGATGTTTGAGTGATGTGTGAGTGATGTGTGAGTGATGTGTTAGTGATGTGTGAGTGATGTGTGAGTGATGTGTTAGTGATGTTTGAGTGATAGGTGAGTGATGTTTGAGTGATGTGTTAGTGATGTGTGAGTGAACGTATCAGTTGGAGCAGGGGTTGATGCTTTGATGCTGTTGTTTGATGCGATGATGTCAGGCGTGGGCTGGGTCTGGACTGGACAGGCACCTGTGCAAGTGTGTGTGCATACGTGTGTGTGTGCATACGTGTGTGTGTGTGTGCATACGTGTGTGTGTATGTGCTAGTGTGTGTTTGTGTGTGTTTGTGCGAGTGTGTGTGAGTGTGTGCCTGTATGTGTTTGAGGCGTGCATGCGTTTGTGTGAGTGTGTTGGAAAGGGTTGGTGGTTGGTGGACTGAGTACAAAAAGGCAATGAGGCATTGAGAGCTGGGTGTCAGTTACCTCTGCAGAATATGAAGTTACATCCTTAAAAGCAGTCCCTTAGTATTCTGTACAGTTGACAGGGGCAATAAATTACTCTCACTTTCATTCTGCTGGACTGGGTTTTAGCAATGGCTGCTGTAGTTGTAGTGAGAAGAAAACCAAGGGTGTTGTTTCTTGTTTCTCTCTCTCTGTGTGTGTGTGTGTGTGTGTGTGTGTGTGTGTGTGTGTGTGTGTGTGTGTGTGTGTGTGTGTGTGTGTGTGTGTGTGTGTGTGTGTGTGTGTGTGTGTGTGTGTGTGTGTGTGTGTGTGTGTGTGTGTGTGTGCTGATTGGCTGACAGCCTTGGTATAGCAGACATTTACTTCTGAGGTACTGACCTGTTGCACCCTCTACAACCACTGTGATTATTATTTGACCCTGCTGGTCATCTATGAACGTTTGAACATTTTGAAGAACAATCTGGCCTTAATGGCCATGTACTCTTATAATCTCCACCCGGCACAGCCATAAGAGGACTGGCCACCCCTCATTGCCTGGTTCCTCTCTAGGTTTCTTCCTAGGTTCCTGCCGTTCTAGGGAGTTTGTCCTAGCCACCATGCTTCTACACCTGCATTACTTGCTGTTTGGGGTTGTAGGCTGGGTTTCTGTATAACACTTTGACATCTGCTGATGTAAAAAGGGCTTTATAAATACATTTGATTGAAATAAATTTGATATATTACAGGTATGACAAAACATGTATTTTTACTGCTCTAATTAGGTTGATAGCCAGTTTATAATAGCAATAAGACACCTCGGGGGTTTATGATATATGGCCAATATACCACTGCTAAGGGCTGTGTCCAGGTTGCATCGTGCCTAACAACAGCCCTTAGCCGTGGTATATTGGCCATATACCACACCTCCTCGGGCCTTATTGCTTAATTATCCCATGTTCTGTATGTGAATGCTGCATTGGATGGGTGAGTGTGAGTGTGTTGTACTTGAGCACATGTTAGTGATAGGAAAGTTCAGAAGACTAAGTGTGTGTCATGCAGCCGTAGATTAGTACCCCCATTAGCATCAGTGGCTGGCCTGTGTTTGGACTGGCTATAAACACAGCAAGGGTGATTGTCCCAGGTCCACTCTGTCTCCGTCCCAGCCAGGTCACCCCGTAAGACAAGTCAAAATTGAACGTTCATCCATGTCTGAGGATGTCGGGAGATGATATGGTACCTGGCCACCAGGGACAACAGTGAGCGCTGTTACCTTCAAGTAGGTTTCAATTTTGCTAGGACATTGTGGACGGGGATGGCAGATGGGCGCAAGCATCTGCCTCTGGTACCAAAGGGTGCATGTTTGAATCCAGCAATAGAAAGTTGTTTTTGAGATTTTAGTTTTAAACATATCCCAAACCTTAACCCTTACGTTAACCATTAGGAGTTAATGCTGCTTAAACGTAACCCTAACCATAAACATTCTGAGTTAATTCTGCTTAAACGTAACCCTAACCATAAACATTCTGAGTTAATTCTGCTTAAACGTAACCCTAACCGTAAACATTCTGAGTTAATTCTGCTTAAACGTAACCCTAGCTGTAAACATTCTGAGTTAATGCTGCTTAAACGTAACCCTAGCTGTAAACATTCTGAGTTAATGCTGCTTAAACGTAACCCTAGCTGTAAACATTCTGAGTTAATGCTGCTTAAACGTAACCCTAACTGTAAACATTCTGAGTTAATGCTGCTTAAACGTAACCCTAACTGTAAACATTCTGAGTTAATGCTGCTTAAACGTAACCCTAACCGTAAACATTCTGAGTTAATGCTGCTTAAACGTAACCCTAACCGTAAACATTCTGAGTTAATGCTGCTTAAACGTAACCCTAACTGTAAACATTCTGAGTTAATGCTGCTTAAACGTAACCCTAACTGTAAACATTCTGAGTTAATGCTGCTTAAACGTAACCCTAACTGTAAACATTCTGAGTTAATGCTGCTTAAACGTAACCCTAACTGTAAACATTCTGAGTTAATGCTGCTTAAACGTAACCCTAACTGTAAACATTCTGAGTTAATGCTGCTTAAACGTAACCCTAACTGTAAACATTCTGAGTTAATGCTGCTTAAACGTAACCCTAGCTGTAAACATTCTGAGTTAATGCTGCTTAAACGTAACCCTAACTGTAAACATTCTGAGTTAATGCTGCTTAAACGTAACCCTAACTGTAAACATTCTGAGTTAATGCTGCTTAAACGTAACCCTAACTGTAAACATTCTGAGTTAATGCTGCTTAAACGTAACCCTAACTGTAAACATTCTGAGTTAATGCTGCTTAAACGTAACCCTAACTGTAAACATTCTGAGTTAATGCTGCTTAAACGTAACCCTAACTGTAAACATTCTGAGTTAATGCTGCTTAAACGTAACCCTAACTGTAAACATTCTGAGTTAATGCTGCTTAAACGTAACCCTAACTGTAAACATTCTGAGTTAATGCTGCTTAAACGTAACCCTAACTGTAAACATTCTGAGTTAATGCTGCTTAAACGTAACCCTAACTGTAAACATTCTGAGTTAATGCTGCTTAAACGTAACCCTAACTGTAAACATTCTGAGTTAATGCTGCTTAAACGTAACCCTAACTGTAAACATTCTGAGTTAATGCTGCTTAAACGTAACCCTAACTGTAAACATTCTGAGTTAATTCTGCTTAAACGTAACCCTAACTGTAAACATTCTGAGTTAATGCTGCTTAAACGTAACCCTAACTGTAAACATTCTGAGTTAATGCTGCTTAAACGTAACCCTAACTGTAAACATTCTGAGTTAATGCTGCTTAAACGTAACCCTAACTGTAAACATTCTGAGTTCATTCTGCTTAAACGTAACCCTAACTGTAAACATTCTGAGTTAATGCTGCTTAAACGTAACCCTAACTGTAAACATTCTGAGTTAATGCTGCTTAAACGTAACCCTAACTGTAAACATTCTGAGTTAATGCTGCTTAAACGTAACCCTAACTGTAAACATTCTGAGTTAATGCTGCTTAAACGTAACCCTAACTGTAAACATTCTGAGTTAATGCTGCTTAAACGTAACCCTAGCTGTAAACATTCTGAGTTAACGCTGCTTAAACGTAACCCTAACTGTAAACATTCTGAGTTAACGCTGCTTAAACGTAACCCTAACTGTAAACATTCTGAGTTAATGCTGCTTAAACGTAACCCTAACTGTAAACATTCTGAGTTAACGCTGCTTAAACGTAACCCTAACTGTAAACATTCTGAGTTAATGCTGCTTAAACGTAACCCTAACTGTAAACATTCTGAGTTAATGCTGCTTAAACGTAACCCTAACTGTAAACATTCTGAGTTAACGCTGCTTAAACGTAACCCTAACTGTAAACATTCTGAG
This sequence comes from Salvelinus alpinus, assembly GCF_045679555.1. Classification (NCBI taxonomy): domain Eukaryota; kingdom Metazoa; phylum Chordata; class Actinopteri; order Salmoniformes; family Salmonidae; genus Salvelinus; species Salvelinus alpinus. The sequence continues at coordinate 1,908,478 of NC_092107.1, forward strand.
TTAATGCTGCTTAAACGTAACCCTAACTGTAAACATTCTGAGTTAATGCTGCTTAAACGTAACCCTAACTGTAAACATTCTGAGTTAATGCTGCTTAAACGTAACCCTAACTGTAAACATTCTGAGTTAATTCTGCTTAAACGTAACCCTAACTGTAAACATTCTGAGTTAATGCTGCTTAAACGTAACCCTAACTGTAAACATTCTGAGTTAATGCTGCTTAAACGTAACCCTAACTGTAAACATTCTGAGTTAATGCTGCTTAAACGTAACCCTAACTGTAAACATTCTGAGTTAATGCTGCTTAAACGTAACCCTAACTGTAAACATTCTGAGTTAATGCTGCTTAAACGTAACCCTAACTGTAAACATTCTGAGTTAATGCTGCTTAAACGTAACCCTAACTGTAAACATTCTGAGTTAATGCTGCTTAAACGTAACCCTAACTGTAAACATTCTGAGTTAATGCTGCTTAAACGTAACCCTAACTGTAAACATTCTGAGTTAATGCTGCTTAAACGTAACCCTAACTGTAAACATTCTGAGTTAATTCTGCTTAAACGTAACCCTAACTGTAAACATTCTGAGTTAATGCTGCTTAAACGTAACCCTAACTGTAAACATTCTGAGTTAATGCTGCTTAAACGTAACCCTAACTGTAAACATTCTGAGTTAATGCTGCTTAAACGTAACCCTAACTTTAAACATTCTGAGTTCATTCTGCTTAAACGTAACCCTAACTGTAAACATTCTGAGTTAATGCTGCTTAAACGTAACCCTAACTGTAAACATTCTGAGTTAATGCTGCTTAAACGTAACCCTAACTGTAAACATTCTGAGTTAATGCTGCTTAAACGTAACCCTAACTGTAAACATTCTGAGTTAATGCTGCTTAAACGTAACCCTAGCTGTAAACATTCTGAGTTAATGCTGCTTAAACGTAACCCTAACTGTAAACATTCTGAGTTAACGCTGCTTAAACGTAACCCTAACTGTAAACATTCTGAGTTAACGCTGCTTAAACGTAACCCTAACTGTAAACATTCTGAGTTCATTCTGCTTAAACGTAACCCTAGCTGTAAACATTCTGAGTTAATGCTGCTTAAACGTAACCCTAACTGTAAACATTCTGAGTTAATGCTGCTTAAACGTAACCCTAGCTGTAAACATTCTGAGTTAATGCTGCTTAAACGTAACCCTAACTGTAAACATTCTGAATAAATTCTGCTTAAACGTAACCCTAACTGTAAACATTCTGAGTTAATGCTGCTTAAACGTAACCCTAACTGTAAACATTCTGAGTTAATGCTGCTTAAACGTAACCCTAACTGTAAACATTCTGAGTTAATGCTGCTTAAACGTAACCCTAACTGTAAACATTCTGAGTTAATGCTGCTTAAACGTAACCCTAACTGTAAACATTCTGAGTTAATGCTGCTTAAACGTAACCCTAACTGTAAACATTCTGAGTTAATGCTGCTTAAACGTAACCCTAACTGTAAACATTCTGAGTTAATGCTGCTTAAACGTAACCCTAACTGTAAACATTCTGAGTTAATGCTGCTTAAACGTAACCCTAACTGTAAACATTCTGAGTTCATTCTGCTTAAACGTAACCCTAACTGTAAACATTCTGAGTTAATGCTGCTTAAACGCAACCCTAACTGTAAACATTCTGAGTCAATGCTGCTTAAACGTAACCCTAACTGTAAACATTCTGAGTTAATGCTGCTTAAACGTAACCCTAACCGTAAACATTCTGAGTTAATGCTGCTTAAACGTAACCCTAACTGTAAACATTCTGAGTTAATGCTGCTTAAACGTAACCCTAACTGTAAACATTCTGAGTTAATGCTGCTTAAACGTAACCCTAGCTGTAAACATTCTGAGTTAATGCTGCTTAAACGTAACCCTAACTGTAAACATTCTGAGTTAATGCTGCTTAAACGTAACCCTAACTGTAAACATTCTGAGTTAATGCTGCTTAAACGTAACCCTAACTGTAAACATTCTGAGTTAATGCTGCTTAAACGTAACCCTAACTGTAAACATTCTGAGTTAATGCTGCTTAAACGTAACCCTAGCTGTAAACATTCTGAGTTAATGCTGCTTAAACGTAACCCTAACTGTAAACATTCTGAGTTAATGCTGCTTAAACGTAACCCTAAATGTAAACATTCTGAGTTAATGCTGCTTAAACGTAACCCTAACTGTAAACATTCTGAGTTAATGCTGCTTAAACGTAACCCTAACCGTAAACATTCTGAGTTAATGCTGCTTAAACGTAACCCTAACTGTAAACATTCTGAGTTAACGCTGCTTAAACGTAACCCTAACTGTAAACATTCTGAGTTAATTCTGCTTAAACGTAACCCTAACTGTAAACATTCTGAGTTAACGCTGCTTAAACGTAACCCTAACTGTAAACATTCTGAGTTAACGCTGCTTAAACGTAACCCTAACTGTAAACATTCTGAGTTAATGCTGCTTAAACGTAACCCTAACTGTAAACATTCTGAGTTCATTCTGCTTAAACGTAACCCTAGCTGTAAACATTCTGAGTTAATGCTGCTTAAACGTAACCCTAACTGTAAACATTCTGAGTTAATGCTGCTTAAACGTAACCCTAGCTGTAAACATTCTGAGTTAATGCTGCTTAAACGTAACCCTAACTGTAAACATTCTGAATAAATTCTGCTTAAACGTAACCCTAACTGTAAACATTCTGAGTTAATGCTGCTTAAACGTAACCCTAACTGTAAACATTCTGAGTTAATGCTGCTTAAACGTAACCCTAACTGTAAACATTCTGAGTTAATGCTGCTTAAACGTAACCCTAACTGTAAACATTCTGAGTTAATGCTGCTTAAACGTAACCCTAACTGTAAACATTCTGAGTTAATGCTGCTTAAACGTAACCCTAACTGTAAACATTCTGAGTTAATGCTGCTTAAACGTAACCCTAACTGTAAACATTCTGAGTTAATGCTGCTTAAACGTAACCCTAACTGTAAACATTCTGAGTTAATGCTGCTTAAACGTAACCCTAACTGTAAACATTCTGAGTTCATTCTGCTTAAACGTAACCCTAGCTGTAAACATTCTGAGTTAATGCTGCTTAAACGTAACCCTAACTGTAAACATTCTGAGTTAATGCTGCTTAAACGTAACCCTAGCTGTAAACATTCTGAGTTAATGCTGCTTAAACGTAACCCTAACTGTAAACATTCTGAATAAATTCTGCTTAAACGTAACCCTAACTGTAAACATTCTGAGTTAATGCTGCTTAAACGTAACCCTAACTGTAAACATTCTGAGTTAATGCTGCTTAAACGTAACCCTAACTGTAAACATTCTGAGTTAATGCTGCTTAAACGTAACCCTAACTGTAAACATTCTGAGTTAATGCTGCTTAAACGTAACCCTAACTGTAAACATTCTGAGTTAATGCTGCTTAAACGTAACCCTAACTGTAAACATTCTGAGTTAATGCTGCTTAAACGTAACCCTAACTGTAAACATTCTGAGTTAATGCTGCTTAAACGTAACCCTAACTGTAAACATTCTGAGTTAATGCTGCTTAAACGTAACCCTAACTGTAAACATTCTGAGTTCATTCTGCTTAAACGTAACCCTAACTGTAAACATTCTGAGTTAATGCTGCTTAAACGCAACCCTAACTGTAAACATTCTGAGTCAATGCTGCTTAAACGTAACCCTAACTGTAAACATTCTGAGTTAATGCTGCTTAAACGTAACCCTAACCGTAAACATTCTGAGTTAATGCTGCTTAAACGTAACCCTAACTGTAAACATTCTGAGTTAATGCTGCTTAAACGTAACCCTAACTGTAAACATTCTGAGTTAATGCTGCTTAAACGTAACCCTAGCTGTAAACATTCTGAGTTAATGCTGCTTAAACGTAACCCTAACTGTAAACATTCTGAGTTAATGCTGCTTAAACGTAACCCTAACTGTAAACATTCTGAGTTAATGCTGCTTAAACGTAACCCTAACCGTAAACATTCTGAGTTAATGCTGCTTAAACGTAACCCTAACTGTAAACATTCTGAGTTAACGCTGCTTAAACGTAACCCTAACTGTAAACATTCTGAGTTAATGCTGCTTAAACGTAACCCTAACTGTAAACATTCTGAGTTAATGCTGCTTAAACGTAACCCTAACTGTAAACATTCTGAGTTAATGCTGCTTAAACGTAACCCTAACTGTAAACATTCTGAGTTAATGCTGCTTAAACGTAACCCTAACTGTAAACATTCTGAGTTAATGCTGCTTAAACGTAACCCTAACTGTAAACATTCTGAGTTAATGCTGCTTAAACGTAACCCTAACTGTAAACATTCTGAGTTAATGCTGCTTAAACGTAACACTAGCTGTAAACATTCTGAGTTAATGCTGCTTAAACGTAACCCTAACTGTAAACATTCTGAGTTAACGCTGCTTAAACGTAACCCTAACTGTAAACATTCTGAGTTAACGCTGCTTAAACGTAACCCTAACTGTAAACATTCTGAGTTAACGCTGCTTAAACGTAACCCTAACTGTAAACATTCTGAGTTAACGCTGCTTAAACGTAACCCTAACTGTAAACATTCTGAGTTAATGCTGCTTAAACGTAACCCTAACTGTAAACATTCTGAGTTAACGCTGCTTAAACGTAACCCTAACTGTAAACATTCTGAGTTAACGCTGCTTAAACGTAACCCTAACTGTAAACATTCTGAGTTAATGCTGCTTAAACGTAACCCTAACTGTAAACATTCTGAGTTAATGCTGCTTAAACGTAACCCTAACTGTAAACATTCTGAGTTAATGCTGCTTAAACGTAACCCTAACTGTAAACATTCTGAGTTCATTCTGCTTAAACGTAACCCTAGCTGTAAACATTCTGAGTTAATGCTGCTTAAACGTAACCCTAGCTGTAAACATTCTGAGTTAATGCTGCTTAAACGTAACCCTAACTGTAAACATTCTGAATAAATTCTGCTTAAACGTAACCCTAACTGTAAACATTCTGAGTTAATGCTGCTTAAACGTAACCCTAACTGTAAACATTCTGAGTTAATGCTGCTTAAACGTAACCCTAACTGTAAACATTCTGAGTTAATGCTGCTTAAACGTAACCCTAACTGTAAACATTCTGAGTTAATGCTGCTTAAACGTAACCCTAACTGTAAACATTCTGAGTTAATGCTGCTTAAACGTAACCCTAACTGTAAACATTCTGAGTTAATGCTGCTTAAACGTAACCCTAACTGTAAACATTCTGAGTTAATGCTGCTTAAACGTAACCCTAACTGTAAACATTCTGAGTTAATGCTGCTTAAACGTAACCCTAACTGTAAACATTCTGAGTTCATTCTGCTTAAACGTAACCCTAGCTGTAAACATTCTGAGTTAATGCTGCTTAAACGTAACCCTAACTGTAAACATTCTGAGTCAATGCTGCTTAAACGTAACCCTAACTGTAAACATTCTGAGTTAATGCTGCTTAAACGTAACCCTAACCGTAAACATTCTGAGTTAATGCTGCTTAAACGTAACCCTAACTGTAAACATTCTGAGTTAATGCTGCTTAAACGTAACCCTAGCTGTAAACATTCTGAGTTAATGCTGCTTAAACGTAACCCTAGCTGTAAACATTCTGAGTTAATGCTGCTTAAACGTAACCCTAACTGTAAACATTCTGAGTTAATGCCTAAACTTAAACACTTCAAAATGTGACATTTGGAACATGTTTGAAATTTGAGGTTTGAGAAACATAGATGAACATCTAATTCTGACATGAGACTGTGAGAGCTTGTTGCTCCATCCACCACTACCCTCTGATACCACACACACAAAAACAAATGCGCACACACCCGGGGGTGGTATGACTCCGTGAGTACATCTCCTTGGCCTGGCGATGCCCCTCCGTACTCCTCCTCTGTCATCCAGTGACATGTTTCTGTCTGCCTGGAAAGCTTGGCGTCTTCTAGGAGAACACTGGTTTAGTCCCAAATGGCAACCTTTTCCCTGTATAGTTAGCATACTAGCATTACTTTTGACTTTGACCACAGCCCTATAGGCCCTAGCGTGCTATTGGGGAAACATTCTGATGACCTGTCTCCCCAATGCCTTCTCATGCCCTCCACTGGCATCCTCACTCACTTCCTGTACCAGCTGTGGCTTGTCTCTCTTGCCCCACCCCCTCTCACTCCCCACTCTCTCATATATATATATATTTTTCTCATTCCCTCTCTCCCTCTGGGCACACAGAGACTATCTCGTTCCCAGGATCACATGGCCCAGTCTTGCTCAACAGAGTTTTCAAATGAACAACAGATCATCTCCAGCTACAGTACATAGCCAGGGTATAACCAACATTCAGCTAAATACTATTCAGCTAGTACTAAATACCCAACATGTCCAGACTGTAATAATGATTGAAAAAGACTTTAGTTGGTATAATACATTACAAAAACGATTCACGTTTACACAGAACGTGATGACATCATCTTCCCTATAACTGCTGCATTTGACCTGGCGGCTGTCTGTTTATACTCACAGTGAAGGCTACCAGGAAGTGTATGTGTTTGTAATAGCGAAATACTTTGGATGTAAACTTTAACAAAATAATAAATGTTTGGACTTAACCTGTAACTGTGTCTTTTTATTCTGTAACTGCGGTTAACAAGTAATGCAAGTAGGATGTAACAATGTTGACAAACTATGATGAACGGAGCTAGCGTGGTTCGTACAGCCCATGTAAAATGTAGCAATGCTACCACGAGCCAACAGAATGGAACTGGTTAACCTAAGAGAAGGCGAGGAAAACCACAGACATTTAGTAGCAACAGGTAAGTATACAGGTGTTTAAGTCAAGGTTAAACAACGGTGTGAACCAATGAATGATAGTGTTTGTGTGTGTGTGCGTGTAGGCGGGGGTTTTAAAGGGAAATAGTCACCGAGCGATAACGGCGCAGAGACGCTTCGAGACACATCAGAGACGACCCATTATCATCACGTGGAGAAACGTAATACTATGGACATTACTGTATAATCACTGAATCATTTTGGATGGTAATCCTTATAACATCTTATATTATGTTACAACCCAAATAGTGAGCTCATAGGAAATCTGTGACCCCTGATGTGAAAGGAAATTTGCAGGGAACAGAGATAAAGTGTACTAGGCATTGGTGTGAACCGCAGTTCCTTGTGTATTTAGGGGAGTGTGTGTGTGTGTGTGCATCTCTTCTCCAGCCTCCTGCCACAGTTTGCTGGCAGCGACCCCACTGTCTGTGCTAAAAGTCACGTCGCGAAGAGAGAGAGAGAGAGAAACTGAGAGAAACAGAGAGGAACGGGGGAGAAGGAGGAGGGTGTGTAGGGGGCACAAGGAGCAGGACACAGGAAGTGGCGAAAGATGAAGAGTAGGGAGACAATGAGATGTACAAGGGGTTCTGAACTGGAGAGGAGGGAGAGGAGGAATGTGGGAAGAGACGGAGTGGGCCTAGAAAGAGAGAGAGAGAGAGGAGAGAGAGAGAGAGAGAGAGAGAGAGAGGGTGTGTGCATCTGGCACTAGGAGGCACGGAGAGATAGCGTGGGCCAGGCTGGCCGGACGTGTGTGTTTGTGTTTGACTGAAGAGGGATGTGAGACGCAGAGACCCCTCACTGGCCCAGCTCTAACACTGGAACCCTGCCATACAGAGTTAGACACGGACACACACAGACACACACACTCTGGACACAGAAACACACACACACACTGGGTCCAGATACACACATGGACGCACACACACTCTACAACACACACAGAAACTCTCCCTCTATGCTCTCAAATGCAAATACCTTTATATCATGTACACAGACACACATACACACACTGTGCACAATCAACTCTGAGCTTTCTCACAAACACATGCAAAAGTATTCATATGCAAACCAAACGATACACAAAGATCTAAAGAAAGAGATGAGAGACATGTAGGAGCGAAGAGCGATGTAACTGGACTCTGGAGAGCTGTCTGGACAGAGGAGAGGAGAGAAGAGAAGAGGAGAGGAGAGGAGAGGAGAGGAGAGGAGAGGAGAGGAGAGGAGAGGAGAGGAGAGGAGAGGAGAGGAGAGGAGAGGAGAGGAGAGGAGAGGAGAGGAGAGGGGGAACTAATGACGGCCGCCAGTGAGGCTTCCTCTACACAACCTCTAATGATAACAGCTGTGTGTTTTTACCAAGACGCTCCAGGAAAATGACACTGCTCAAGGTTACAGCAGCATCCCAAAACAGGATGAACCCACATCACCCTAAGACTCCTGTTTGTGTGCTACTTTTTGGGGAGGCAGGTAGCCTGGCGGGTAGAAGCGTTGGGCCAGTCACCGAAAGGATGCTGGATCAAATCTCCGAGCTGACAAGGTAGAAATCTGCCGTTCTACCCCTGAGGAAGGCAGTTAACCCACTGTTCCACGGGCGCCGATGACATGGATGCCGATTAAGGCAGCTCCCTGCACCTCTCTGATTCAGAGGGGTTGGGTTAAATGCGGAAGACACATTTCAGTTGAATGTATTCAGTTGTACAACTGACTAGGTATCACCCTTTCCCTTTACTGTACACAACAGTGCCGTGGGTAGGGCACCAGGAAAACACTACAAAGTTAGGCCTGATAGCTGATGCATGAGGCGTTAGGGCATAGACAGGGCTAGCTCAGGGTCATTCAGTATAGGCCAGACAGAGATGGACGAGCCTGATGTAAACCTGTGTGTTGACAGGCAGTGATATCCTGTCCAAAAGAGTTGCATGCTTGGTCTCAATGTCATATTTCTGCCCTCATAAAGTCAGCGTCACCTCGTGGCCCCCGCCCGCCAGCCCTCTGTCTGAGAATTCCTTTCCTGCGCTTCAAGAGTCACTTCCTGTGCTGTGTAGCAGAGTGTCCCCATCGCCACGGAAACAGCGCAGCGCAGAGAGGAGCAGCCTAATGCTCCACTCTTCCTTATGGGACTCCAGAGGACATGGGAATAAAGCTGAACGTGTACACACAAAGTCGCACACCAACATACACACACGTACACAAACACACATGGACACACCCTCCCTGTGTGGGCGGAGGCAGCATGTCCCATAATGGCACAGGGAGTGTGTGTTGAGGGAGAGCGAGGACTGGGGGAGGGACCTGGGGGGTCCATTGTTTTCAGTCTGGAAGGCATCACTGCTGGGGGCGGGAGGGGAAGGTGAGCCAAGAGTCAAGGAAAGGCTAAATTTAGAACACCTTAGTCCAAATATTATAAATGTTCTTAAGCATATTCAGAAACTCACGTATACATTACTGCATGTGTGTATTGGTGGAATAAATTACCTAATAATAAGAAGTAAGCGAACGTAAGAAAGGTCTCCCTTTTCAAAACTTAACAGACTGGTGTCAGGTGGTCTGGCTATGTTATTTATTGCAACAAGTGTATAGGAAATAAGTGACATAAGTGAATGGGTAGTTCATCCACATGTGTAATGGAGTAGACAGTCCTTGTTGTACAGTAACAGTTGCTCTCCGGCAGACCAGTGGCATGTCTCTCTGTCCCTGCAGAGTCGGCATCGGCATGTCTCTCTGTCCCTGCAGAGTCGGCATGTCTCTCTGTCCCTGCAGAGTCGGCATGTCTTGAGCTGTTTCCTGCTGGCTGCCCAGCCCTGACCCGCCTGGCTGAGGCTCGGCCACATACATGCACACACACACACACAAAGCTGACCTTCACTTCCTGTCAGACAGCGACACCCCCTCGGCGAGGGAGAGATCTGTCTCCAATACGCCCCCCCCTCCCCACACACACAAACACAGTGCTCACACATGCTAACTAGGGTCCAAGGCAGGAAAGAGGACAGTCTCAACAGGTGCTCTGCTGGACTTCTGTAACTCATCATAGTCTGAAGTACACAAACATTATGACGCCACATTCTACTGTTAGTGTAGCCTACCTAAACTAGACTGGTCATTATTGTACTGTCTGTCCATTGCTGCATTACCTCAGAGAAGCTGTTGTGTTGTGTGTAAGACCCTAACCGGACAAGGAAGTGAGCCTGGAGTCAGCCTGAACAATAAAGGTGAGACTGGCTATTCTACTGTGTTCAGCTTTATTATCATTTAACTCCAGTCCCGTAAGTGTGTGTGTGCGTGTGTGTGTGTGCATGTGTGTGTGTGCGTGTGTGTGTGTGTGTGTGTGTGTGTGTGTGTGTGTGTGTGTGTGTGTGTGTGTGTGTGTGTGTGTGTGTGTGTGTGTGTGTGTGTGTGTGTGTGTGTGTGTGTGTGTGTGTGTGTGTGTGTGTGTGTGCGTGTGTATGTGTGTGTGTGTGTGTGTGTGTGTGTGTGTCTGGTTTTACCATCATGGTTTTCTAGTGGCATGTCCCCATGCTAGCCTGTGGCGTGCTGTGTTGTGGCATAGCTACGTGTGGAGCGTGGGGCAGTGGCGTGTTGCGTGTGGCGGGCCAGGCACGTTTCCCCTCATAGCTGGGGCATGATGTCAGTCTCTATGTGGGGCCTGAGGGGGCGGGGGGCAGGAACAGAGCAGGGGACACTGACTCGGTGCCAAGGAGATGAAGGGAGGGAGGGAGGGAGGGAGGGAGGGAGGGAGGGAGGGAGGGAGGGAGGGAGGGAGGGAGGGAGGGAGGGAGGGAGGGAGGGAGGGAGGGAGGGATGTGAGAGGGACCTCATCAAGGAGAGCTGGATCAGTAAGTGAATGAGGTCTGAGTGCATCAACCTGGCTGGGAGACAACTGTTACAAACCGTTGTGTGACACTGACAGCAATGGCACTGGATTTGCTGTAGTGACATTTTCAATGGAAGCCTGGTTCCACCCCTCAGTAAACCACCCACTTTGTAATGACTGGTTGTAAAATGTAAAAGGCCCATAAATCAGTAATGAGAAGAAGCTGACATACTCTACATTGGATACTGTACAGTCTGGAAGGTAGCACAGTGTTATGCTCTGTTGTCATATTGCCCTCACAGTACAGTACCTCTGCTACTCCTAGTCAATTATCAGCCTCTGATCTGTAATTATCAGCAATTATCTTCCTACCACCACACCTTTTCTCACTTCTACTAGCGTCCCCTTTCTGTGTTGAGGCCAACCCCACTCCCTTTCCTGTGATTCCACTAAGAGTGTTTACAGTCCTGACATATTATTAACACTCATATTAAACAGCGAGGGGTACTACCCTGTACTGACAGAGCTCTTGGAAAGCACTTCACTAATGGAGGTGAAGTCACAGCTGTCTCTGCCAACCAAGTGGCACACTTCTAAACATAACATACTGTATATCCATTGGAGAGGTTGGTCACTCTACTAGGACTACATTACCCATAACACCTTTTAAGAGATGTTATAGCAAAGACATTATGCATAATGTACCCGGCCAGTATACACATTCAGCACTGATTACTGAACAACACAGCCTTGATGTGATAGAGTGCATTATAGTAAGCTGCTTTAGGGAGTAAATTATCATTTAAATGGTTTACTTCTTAACAAGAGTCTGATTCCTCACAGGTTTTATATCAGTGTGTGATCTCTGCTATCCTCTGTAAAAACTTGGCTCCACTTGATGTATTGGGCCCCAATGTTTTCATAATAATATTGTTCTATTGTCCAGTCCTCCCATTCTGCTGTCTATTTTTATCACTGCTCATATGAATCAGCCAATAGGGGGTATTGTTTATGTCTATTCTCTAAACATAACACCAGCCACCACAGGTAGAGTGTGAATGGGACTCCATGTTAACGATGACACATGGTCCTCTCCTCCCCGTGTGTGTATAATTACAACCAAATGGCGGATAGTGTATATGTGTGTATGAGCGTGTGTGTGTGTATGAGCGTGTGTGTGTGTATGAGCGTGTGTGTGTGTGTATGAGCGTGTGTGTGTGTAAATGCGTGTGCGTGTGAGTGTGTGTGTGTGTGTGTGTGTGAGTTGAGCACATGGTTTCTCTCCCCCGTGCGTCTCTAATCAGACAGTCCCCAGGAGTATGATGTGAGAGGGGTCTAACTGCTCTGAGCCACTAAGCTACATCATAAATCAGCTCTGCCCTTGGAAAGACCTGCACACGCAACACAAGCTAGGCTAACACGCTAATGTACCATAGCTACTGAGTATGTAACTGTAACATTGCTCGGTTCTGTTGATATACTGTAGGACAGGGGTGTCAAACCTATTTTGCTGTGCTTTCAGTCTTCACCAATGTTTTTGTAACGTTCGATGCACACTGACTGTCTGCTTTTGACTATGTGTGGGTGAGAGTGAAGAGACTGTATACATGTAGGTCCATTGTAATTTCTACACAGTCCAACTGACAATCTCTTAGGAAAAAAATATAAACTATTGGAACCAAGACTTAAAAAGAACTGATATTGACACAAGATGGAGGGAAAGTTGGAGCATAACTAACAAAATTACAGTTAATGTACGCTTAATCCAGTATAATAATTTATTATTAAAGAGATAAAATTCAGAAATGCTAAAGCACAATGGCAGAGTATTGTCTTAAGTGTAAAACTAACAATGACTCAATAATCCATTCCTTCTGGGAATGCTATGAAGTCCAAAAGTCATGGGCAGAGTTAGAAAGTTGACTGTCAGAAGTATTAGAATGTAAACGTACTGTTAATCTGTCTGTCCGCATATTTCAAGACATGAAAGACAAGACATGAGGGTGCAGTGACATACCCGATGTTTGGACGATTCTCTTCTGGAAATCAACCAATCCTCCACCGTTAACGCAATCGAAAGGTCAGATGCTGTATTATCTAAATGTTGAAAGTGTGTGGGCGACGGAGAGAAACAAAATGGTGCATTTTGAAGCCATGCGCTGGAGATGGGGGTGTGAGCAGGTGGGTCTGGGCAGGGTGATGTAGTGAATGTTTATGTCTGTATGTTTTTGTTTGTATGTGCGTAAATACAATTAGAAAAGAAAAAACAATTCTATGTAGATTGAGATCGACTTTTCTCCCACCCAAAAAAATTACGTTTTCTAATTGACAATTTGTATTTTTTTTACTCAAACCACCCGTGGCCCACATTGAATTGGGCCATATGTTTGACATCCCTGATTTAGTGCAAAGTTAGTTTAGGACTAACCATTGAGCCGACGGCAACTTGAGCTCATGCTGAAAAGGCAGAATGGCAATATGAGTGTGTGGAAGGAGGATAGAATAGAGTGGGCTATAATCTCAGGTACAGTAGCCTACAGTAGGCCACATTTGGCTGGACTGGGTGGTCCTTGATGACAAGGCCAGGCCCTGTCTATCAAAGATATGTCATTTGCTTCCTTTCCTGGTCTGAACATAAGCCATCTCTCTTGTCTTTTCTCCATTTTCTCCATCTCTCCCCACTGGTTGGTCCATCCCTCCCTTTCTCCATCCCTTTCCAGACCTCCTCTCTGTTTCAATGCTCAGTCCCCATAGGAGGCTGCCTCTCCCTCTGATCCCTCTCTCTCTCTCCCCTCCCTTTCTCCCACATCTGGCTAGGCAGCTGTGGCTGGCTAGGGTTCAGTGAGGGAGGGGCAGGGGTGGGGGGAGTAGGGTTGGAGGGGCTATCGGTTGCTTAGCCCAGTGCACTGTTAAAAAACAGGTTGAGCTTTCTTGACACAAGAAAAAGTGAACCGCACAAAAAGTTCAAACTAAATCTCCTCAGTCTCTCTCAGCCTGTCAATCAAAGTGCCTCCCTGTGCACTATTAAACAGCCCAGCCGAGCAGGGAGAGAAGGAGATGGAGAGAAGGAGAAAGGGAGAGGGGAGAGTGGGGGATAGGGGAAAAGCAGGGGAAGGAGAGGGGAGAGTGGGGGACAGGGGAAAAGCAGGGGAAGGAGAGGGGAGAGTGGGGGACAGGGGAAAAGCATGGGAAGGAGAGGGGAGAGTGGGGGACAGGGGAAAAGCATGGGAAGGAGAGGGGAGAGTGGGGGATAGGGGAAAATCAGGGGAAGGAGAGGGGAGAGTGGGGGACAGGGGAAAAGCAGGGGAAGGAGAGGGGAGAGTGGGGGATAGGGGGAAAGCAGGGGAAGGAGAGGGGAGAGTGGGGGACAGGGGAAAAGCATGGGAAGGAGAGGGGAGAGTGGGGGATAGGGGAAAAGCAGGGGAAGGAGAGGGGAGAGTGGGGGACAGGGGAAAAGCAGGGGAAGGAGAGGGGAGAGTGGGGGACAGGGGAAAAGCAGGGGAAGGAGAGGGGAGAGTGGGGGACAGGGGAAAAGCAGGGGAAGGAGAGGGGAGAGTGGGGGATAGGGGAAAAGCAGGGGAAGGAGAGGGGAGAGTGGGGGATAGGGGGAAAGCAGGGGAAGGAGAGGGGAGAGTGGGGGACAGGGGAAAAGCAGGGGAAGGAGAGGGGAGAGTGGGGGATAGGGGGAAAGCATGGGAAGGAGAGGGGAGAGTGGTAAGGTCAATGTTCTCAATGTCTGATTTCTACATGTTAAATACATGAATCAATCTAACCCCGGGCGCTTTATTTCAAACTGAGCAGACCAGAGAGCGAGGGAAGAGGTGGAGGGACATCTGAAAAGGGGGTTGGTATGATGTTATTGCCAGTACCACATGGAAGCTCTTTCCTCTTCCTTCTGAGGTCAGTGTGATGACCATACATTCCACATGACATCATGGCTACTATGTGTGGTAGCCTATATACAGTAGTGCATTTCCTTCGTCCAAAGAAGTGCACTACACAGGGAATAGGGTGCCATTAGGGATGCTGTGTGGCTACAGATGATGGTATCCACATCAAATCAAACTGTATTTGTTGCATGCGCCGAATACAACAGGTTACAGTGAAATGCTTACTTACAAGCCCTGAACCAACAATGCAGGTCAGGAAATACAGTTAATAAAATATTTACTAAATAACTAAAGTAAAAAATGTAATAAAAAGTAACATAATAAAATAACAATAACGAGGCTATTTACAGGGGGTACCGGTACCGAGTCAATGTGCGGGGGTACAGGTTAGTCGAGGTAATTTGTACATGTTGGTAGGGGTAAAGTGACTATGCATAGATAATAAACAACAAGTAGCAGCAGTGTAAAAACCAAGGGGGGGGGGTCAATGTATATAGTCCAGGTGGCCATTTGATTAATTGTTCAGTAGTCTTAAGGTTTGGGGGTAGAAGCTGTTAAGGAGCCTTTTGGACCTAGACTTGGCGCTCCAGGTACTGCTTGCCGTGCGGTAGCAGAGAGAACAGTCTATGACTAGGGTGACTGGAGTCTTGGAAAAAATGTTGGTCCTTCCTCTGACACTCCCTAGTATATACAGTACCAGTCAACCAGGTTTTTCTTTATTTTGACTATTTTCTACAATGTAGAATAATAGTGAAGACATCAAAACTATTAAATAACACATGGAATCATGTAGTAACCGAAAAAGTGTTAAACAAATCAAAATGTATTTTACATTTGAGATTCTTCAAAGTAGCCACCCTTTGCCTTGATGACAGCTTTGCGCACTCTTGCACACTCACAACATGCCATTTAGGACGCATCCAGTGACTCACTGCTACAAGTGCCTCATTGTGTCCGACATTCTTGGATGTCATCTGCGTTACCTTTATGCCACCCCACTACCCCCTCCCCCCACCCTCTACCCTTTCCCTCCCTGCCGTCTTTTGTTTCTCCTGACCCTGTGTGCCAGTTCCTCTGTACCCCAACTGTGTGCATGACCCCTCAGGGTTCACATGTGGACAGAGGCTCCTCTAAGGGAGACGGCACTCTCTCTATGCATGCCGTCGACTCTCTCACGTGCGCTTCAGAATATGGGAAGTTATCGTGACTATGGGAAAAGCTCCCCTTTCAGGTTCTTGCAATCCTTTCCAACTCATTTGATGGCCAGTTTCACTGTCTGAGGAGCCAAATAAACACTCAACACACAAGGTGAGGTGGTAGTGTGAGAGAGAGAGAGAGAGAGAGAGAGAGAGAGAGAGAGAGAGAGAGAGAGAGAGAGAGAGAGAGAGAGAGAGAGAGAGAGAGAGAGAGAGAGAGAGAGAGAGAGAGAGAGAGAGAGAGAGAAAGAAAGAAAGAAAGAAAGAAAGAAGAAAGAAAGAAAGAAAGAAAGAAAGAAAGAAAGAAAGAAAGAAAGAAAGAAAGAAAGAAAGAAAGAAAGAAAGAAAGAAAGAGAGATATGGGCCAATATGGTGAGAGAGAGAGAGTAGGAAGTGAGAGCGGGGAAAGAGCCAGAAGGACAGAGGGGAGTGTGTGTGTGTGTTTGTGTGTGTGTGTGTTGGCTGTGGGGGAAGGTGAACTCGGGCTACTCTCGGTACAGGAAGCCCCTGATTAGTGCTAACGAGAATTGCAGGCCATATTAATGCAGCCACACACCTCTCTCTCCCTCCTGCCATCTGCAGCCCCAGCACTCTCTGGCAGACATCATAAACCCACTGCAAAGCCCCGAGACACACCAGAACACTGACAGGGGGGGGGGGGCTGCCACGCAATCACTGCTCCTCTCTGTAGGAGCCTTGCCAAAACAGTAACACAGAGGAACATATACACACTGGAACCTATACATGGACAAACACAGACACACACACACACTAGCTAAATAGCAGAGCATCAAGTGCACAGAGCAAACATTTACACACCTACACAAACAGATTACTGATGAATACACACAATTATGCACACCGGCACACAGACTCACACACACTTTTCATTTTCATATTAAATCAACAGCCATTATATTCATAAAAGAACAATCATAGAGCTGAGATCAAAGGATAGAGAAAGTGAGAGGATGGAGGGATGTATAGATGGAGTTATAGAGAGATGAGAGATGGAGTTATAGAGAGATGAAGAGTTGGAGTTATAGAGAGATTAAGTTATAGAGAGATGGAGTTATAGAGAGATGATATAGAGAGATGAAGAGCTGGAGTTATAGAGATATGAGAGATGGAGTTATAGAGAGATGAAGATATGGAGATATAGAGAGATGGAGATATAGAGAGATGAGAGATGGAGTTATAGAGAGATGAGAGATGGAGTTATAGAGAGATGAAGAGTTGGAGGTATAGAGAGATTAAGTTATAGAGAGATGGAGTTATAGAGAGATGATATAGAGAGATGAAGAGCTGGAGGTATAGAGATATGAGAGATGGAGTTATAGAGAGATGAAGAGATGGAGATATAGAGAGATGGAGATATAGAGAGATGAGAGATGGAGTTATAAAGAGATGGAGGTATAGAGAGATGAGAGATGGAGTTATAGAGAGATGGAGTTATAGAGAGATGGAGTTATAGAGAGATGAAGATCTGGAGTTATAGAGAGATGAGAGATGGAGTTATAGAGAGATGAAGAGATGGAGATATAGAGAGATGGAGATATAGAGAGATGAAGAGATGGAGTTATAAAGAGATGGAGGTATAGAGAGATGAGAGATGGAGTTATAGAGAGATGGAGGTATAGAGAGATGAGAGATGGAGGTATAGAGAGATAGAGAGATGAGAGATGGAGTTATAGAGAGATGAAGAGATGGAGATATAGAGAGATGGAGTTATAGAGAGATGAAGAGATGGAGATATAGAGAGATGGAGATATAGAGAGATGAGAGATGGAGTCATAGAGAGATGGAGGTATAGAGAGATGAGAGATGGAGGTATAGAGAGATGGAGAGATGGAGTTATAGAGAGATGGAGAGATGGAGTTATAGAGAGATGAGAGATGGAGTTATAGAGAGATGGAGAGATGGAGTTATAGAGAGATGGAGTTATAGAGAGATGGAGAGATGGAGTTATAGAGACATGAAGAGCTGGAGTTACAGAGAGATGGAGAGATGGAGTTATAGAGAGATGGAGTTATAGAGAGATGAGAGATGGAGTTATAGAGAGATGAGAGATGGAGTTATAGAGAGATGGAGTTATAGAGAGATGAGAGATGGAGATATAGAGAGATGGAGATATAGAGAGATGAGAGCTGGAGTTATAGAGAGATGGAGTTATAGAGAGATGAGAGATGGAGTTATAGAGAGATGGAGTTATAGAGAGATGAGAGATGGAGTTATAGAGAGATGGAGTTATAGAGAGATGAGAGCTGGAGTTATAGAGAGATGGAGATATAGAGAGATGAGAGATGGAGTTATAGAAAGATGAGAGATGGAGTTATAGAGAGA